>NC_088860.1:31748692-32048692 GCF_963853765.1 Magallana gigas
TAAAAAGTATTTGACAAAAAAAAATACAAATCACGAAAAATGCCTTGGGTTCCGGAACAAATTAATCGCTTTCTTTCAGACGCTTGCAATTTGTCCTTTTCATTGTTCTTCATCCGGAAATAACCCGGTTCCTCGTGGTGACGTTTTTGGTTACCAATCCTCATCAGAGGGTATCAATATTTAATGTGTAATTGTTAGTTTCATTGATAAATATAAACGACTCCCCTTTTTTCGGGGGACCTAATTAGAAAACGGGGGATTAACGGTCATATCCGTTCATCGTAAAATTGGGTCTAGATTGAGGGATAAATCTTCTGGAAAGGAGTAATTACAAAAAAGACTGAAGATAGAGTCGTAAGTTCTTTGCCCTCGTCTGACAGTTTTTCAGCGAACAATTTTGCGGTATCGTCTTTAGTGAGACTTTCCTTAATACTAGCAAACCACAAAATATTCTAAAAGCTGAAAATTTTCTTCAGTTCCACTGAATACCAATCGATCGATGGTGTAATGGTCAGGTGTATTTATATTTTCATGGCAATATCAATAATATTGTTTCTTCAGTGGTTGGTTTTTAAAATTTTGTTCATGATCTTAAAAATGATGTCAAAACATGCATCGTTCAGTATGTACGGAGATTATATGCATTGTTCTACTTTGCCTCAAAGTTTCTGAATGGTTAGTGCTATGTGCCAGTATTTTGAAAACGAGGCTGTTAAAATTTGGTTGCACGGAAGTGTTACAGAAATAATTGTTTTGTGCTTGACTTTATATAAATAAAATATCTGTCTTATGTGTTTAGTTCCATGGTTTTTGCTACCAAGTTTTTTTTTTTTTGTGTGTGTTTGTTGTTGTTGTTTTTTTCTTTTTTGGATTTGAATATATCATTTTAAAAAAAAGTCATTACTTTTCAACTTTCATATAAAGTTAAATGTATTTTTGTCTCTGACGCAAATATAAAATCATCATCATAAATGAAATTAAGATACGAATTGTCTTTGTGTATTTGACCAGGTTCTCGTTTTATGTAAACCATCTGATTGCATGTTCCCGCTTCTTCTAAGTTTGAAATACAGCTTGCAAAAAAAAAAAAAGATTTAAAATTTATGAATGAAATATAATTTATTTTCAGAACACCATGTTGAATCAAAATGAAATTCAATCTTAATTAAAAGAAAACAGGCAAAACCTTCAAAGTTTTTCAAGTAAAGGAAAAAATAATTTATATGCTTGTCATATATTTTATTAACATCATATCTGCGGTAAAGAAGTGGTGATGGAGTCAAAATTAATGAATATTTAAAGTGTCTATATTGGAATCAGCGTGAAATGCTGGGGAAGAGGATGGCGAACGGGAGGACGCCTGGGGTTCTCATAAATACAACCCCGAGTTAAAGCGGGGGGAAACCTGCCCCCAAATTCATCATATCATATTGGATGATAGACAAGTTATCAATTTCGTTTTGGATAAAAACAGCTGCGAGATGATTACCAGGTTTTTCTAAGCGGAGTCCAGTTTTCCGGAATAAAAATGCCTTGCTGTTCATTTAAAATGGACACCGCTACTATATTGTCTTAAAGAAGTATACATGTATAGGTTTAGAGTCCCTCCTCTGAAAATAGAATTGATAAAGTTTTAGTTTTAACAGTGAACATGTAATACAATTCTAGTTATGAATCAGACCATTATGTTGCAAAATATTTAATAGAAGCAGGAAGACAGCTGTCACATGCACAATGTTTCTTGGGTACCATATGATAAAACATAGAATCCACTTTTACTGAAACTGTATTATCTCTACTGTGTATGCATTTTGCTTGTTTATCACTTAATCAATTGCAAATTAACTATTCAAACAAAAGCACAAAGTCTTTGAATTTATTACTTACCGCAAACGAGATACATGTACTTATTTTGTTGTGTCAAAAATAGGTCACTTGGTGCATTTATTTCTAATTACACGTTAATGGAGTCCTCTCTTATCTACAGCGTTTGCTTTGTTTTTTCCAGAGAATTTAAGTGTCCCTTAACATTTCTGAATTCCTCAACCTCACAATTTACTCCCAGCCATAAAGGTCTTTTAATAAAGAGTCTACTAATGAACGCTGTATAATGTATAGACAGACCTCTTGAATATTGTATTTTTTTATCCACTTTATAATTTTTATTGTGTAGATAAAGCGATTCCGATCAGCTCATATCTTTCATAGAATCGTAGTTGGCGCCTCCGTTTTTCCTTCCGGCTGCGAGAAACAAGATCTCGTGAGATAAGACGAGAACCGGTCAGGCTTTTGGTTCAAGATAGCCAGCCCCCTATCTCCGAAATCTATATCAAAAAAGATGAAATATTCTGCCATCATTAACGACTTAATCTTTAAAGATATTATTTCCAAGACCGAGCTAATGAAAATTGATGTGGCTTTAAAATACTACCTACTAAATCATTTTCCTCCCTACTTTATATCGCTTGAAGAGAAGTAAAATGAAATTCAGAAGGGGTCTTAGTTATCGGTTATCTAAGGGCATCTACAGCTGAGAGGGTGGCAAAAATTTAATTGTTGTCATGTGATCTCGGAGCCCCTAAATCCAAAAGCTAGGAAAGGCTACAATACATTTAACGTCCCTCAACCTTATAACCAAAAAAATAAGAAAAACCAAAAACAAAACCAAAACATAAAACAATGCTTCAAAATTTGATCGATGTTTGAAGTTTGAAATTATTGTAATAACCCTTTTAGGTGAAGATGGAGCAAAAGAAACACGGCCTAATACAAAACAAAGCCTTTTTTATTGTATATTTTAAAAGAACTTTCATCAACTGACAGCAATTTAAAACATTTTACTGTAAAACTTACCCCAACAAGTTACGATTATTATTCCGCTTTGTATCCGGAAATGGCTATTATTCAAGTTGGTGGCGGTAAAACCAGGCACAGGGAGGGAGAGGACCGCTTCAGAACTCCATCATTTCAATGGGACATTTAGTAAATACCATAAATTAATAAATAATGAAATCTCATATGGATGTTCCTGTATGATATTAAATATATAGAAGGTATTTGTTGTAGCGAAAGAAGAAAAGAAATTTATAAATGTACATACTGATTAATTTATCTATTTATTTTTTTTTTTTTTTTATTCTGCAATGCTTAAACAATTATTTATTTAAATGGGATTTTATATGCAATAAATGTAAATCTTTATTAAATATTTTTTTCAATAGTATTTGGCTTGTAAAAATGAAACACATGTTTTAAAAACTTTATAAAGAAAACTCTCTTAATATCGATCTTACTTTATTTTTTTCCCATATTCTGATAATTGACATTCAACATTTAGAATATAAATGAAGGTTAAACACGCAACAAGAAACCAAAAATGATAATCCTTACTTATATATCACTTTAACTATGACTATAAAATCATCGTTCACATTTACTTTTCGTCTACAAGCGTTACTGTATTGTAGAATTAGGTGTGTAAATACATATGTACTACATGTACTTTTAAAACGTCAATAGTTTCTGTTTTGTTCATTTGATTCAAATTAGTTTCTTCTGAATTTAGACCTTCTTTCCTAGAATTCTCTTTTCTAAAAAAACTTACCTTAAGTACATGTGTATATAAAGAACATTTGATATGCAAAGATTGATCTACAAACTGTGATCAAAATAATATTTTTTTTAAAAGATTGGTGTACTTTCAAATGACGTAGTAAATTTACAACGAATTGGCATTAAATAATCACGATGTCGCTAACAACGCTAACAAAATAGTTTGGTAGTTTCTCATAGGTTACATTTTATTTAAAAATCGCATAAACACTGTCTTGGGAGAGCTCTATATTTTGATCTTTCAAAAAATAAAATCAGGTCAGTTGATTTTAATCTCGCTTTAATAATTCTGACTCTATTAATATTACTTCGTTCTATAAGATGTGCCAGACATTTTGATCTGTGACATAAAATCACACCGCAATGGCTCCAGTATTATCCAGTTTCCATCTAATTTTCTGTTGGGTATTTGAATACCAATCAAAGAAAGTAGGATCAAAACAAGAATTTCATTAATTACAGTGTGTAACATTATTTAAAAGTGTGTTGGCTTTTGCAAATTCATTATTAAAAGTTGTACCATACACGTGCATGTTCACACGTCCACATCTCTGTGTGTTATTGGAGAATAGTGTGAGCATCCGATCGAGTTAAAATTGTTTGTTTCAGACCTGTTTCGCCAGAATTTCGCCAGATCCACCCTCTCGCTGTTTTTATGATAATTCAATATTTTGTCGTCATCTCTGAGGAACTCGATATTTACAGTGGTAACAACGTTATTGTTGACAAGCCAATCGTGTTAAATAGTTCGTGTAACGTGGGTGATCGTTCGTGTAACGTGCGGGATCGTGCGTGTATCAGGAAAATTGGTTTGCGTTTTTTATCGTGCGTGTCCGTGCGTGATCGTGCGGTTTTTTCGTTTTGTAACTTTTTTTACGGAATGCCAGGATTTATTCTCAAAACAAAGACAAGTAGTTTTTGTAAAACAATGTGAATTTAATAAAAAAAATTATATAAGAACATTGACAGTTGTTAACATTCATTCTCTCTTTCGTCGTTAAATACATTTTTGTATTTCCATAACTCATTCAATTCTTTGTTCGATCGAGTTAGTTTTGCTTAATTTTATAATCAGCCTATATCAAGCATCAATTGTGTCCTGACAAATAATTTCAATCATATTAGCAAAAGCGACATGTTGAATGAAAGCGGCCAGGCTTACCCATTCCCCGTTTTAAACTAAACGATTATTCCCAACGTTTTTCTTTATGAAAATATTGGATGTGAAAAATCGAAATTCTATGGAACAAGGTAACAAATTTACCTGTATCCCGCATAATTAAATCGTACGTAAGAGAATTAAATTACATAAACAGTCAACTCGTACGAAAATAATTTTGAGTAGTTTATGCATTATCTTCATTTCTATTACAGGTAATTTTCTTTAACTTATGATAGAAGTTAATATTCGTTAAGGAAACACAAAAAAAATAATTTGTGTGTGAATCCTTTATACTTGTGTATGGATGTGTAAAAGTGTTAACTCGTAAAATACAAAACAGTGCATGACTAAAGTACATGCCGCTTTTCAATAACATACAGATATAAAGCAATACAAATTAAAGTAATACGTTTCCTTAATTCAAATCTTAAAAATTAATTCTGATTTTGCGTGTTTAATGGTGTAGAATCGTTCGGTTGCGTGTTTAATCGTTTTTGTTCGTGTATCGTGAAGATTCAGTAAGTTAGTGATCGTCCGTGTATCGTGCGTGATCGTTCGTGTATCGTGCGTGATCGTTCGTGTATCAGAATCGTGCGTGTTGTTTGTCAACAATAACGTTGCTACCACTGTACTACTGACTGGGAAATTCACGGCTCTGGCGAATTCAATATTTTATATAGTGATCTCCGCCCCCCCCCCCCCCGCCCCCCCCAATAAAGAAATAAAATTCTTCAGAAATTTACTCTAGCAAAATAAAATAATCATTTATTACGCATGCTTAAGCATTTTTTTTTTATCAAAATCGTCGAAATAAAGTAAGAAAGATAAATCATTGTTATTAAATGCTTAGGTTAATAATGTTTTCTTCAATATCGTCAAAAAATATTGAGAATTATATATAATCATCCAAAAGCTTGTCCACATGATGCTCTTGGATTAACATGATCAAAAGAGAATTACTCCAAATCTAATTTACGTAGAATTGCCTGGAAACTATAATTTAATGAAGAAATCCTCAAAAGACGATATCGGCAAAACTTTTGATGTAGAATTCGAAAAAGATTTTTAATTACCTCTGAAGAGAAATGGTAATTGTTTTATTCATAAAAAAAAATATAGATACGGAGAAACAACACACCCTAGCTACCTCGGATTATCCCGATATACAGAGGGTCATTAAAATATAATTGAAATGGATATTAACAATACACAGAAACTAATTAGAAAACGTTCCAAAACCAAGTGAAGCACTGGCTGGTGTGTAAAAACGCCACAGTAATTAAGCCAGATAAGAAAAATAGATTATATAAATATCTATCTCAGCACGTGCGCTGGGAGACCATGCTTCCGTTGTCAGAAGTGATTTGGGGACATAAAAGCGTGGTGTTGCCCATACGGCACGGCATAGCCCCGCAATAAACGCTTCGGTTTACGGGCCTCTATTACGCTCGCATTTTACGAACGCCACCGTAGCGAACACATCTTAGGCATGTCTTATAATTATTCAATTTGCTGTTCACGTTGCGATCTCCGTCTTTCCTGTGTTTTAAGATGATGTAAAACCGCGGGAAACTGCGCCGTCGCGAGGTGCTGTGATTCGCTTTACCCGCTATTTTTGCCTTCTCTTCCCAGCAGACGAGAGAAAAGAGCACGTGCTTGACAGGCAGAGGGGAGGATATCACAGGCTTTCAAACATCCACAGAATGTCACGCGCATTCTATTCAACTGATTGCCTAATGATCCATTGTTTTCTTTTCGGCAAAAGTTCTAACTGAAGTAAAATGTCATAAGCATGAAAAGATGCGAATAGTTGACAAATGTGCTATAGAATTCGAGAGAACCAAATGAACCAAAACTTCCTGAATTAAAAAAAAAGTATTAAAACCCAAAATTATGATAATTATTGTTTTATAATATCATAATCTTTTAAAAAAGAAAGCTTAAATTATGATTATGATAACGAATTATTTAGCAAAATTGTGTACTGGGTATTTGCAAGGTTTTCATAGGATATGTTTTCAATTGCAAAAAAAAAATTCCAACTAAGTAATTATTTCCTTTAAATTAATTAAATTCTCCTATCCTTGCTATGAGTGTAATTAACCAACATGGCAGAAACCCCAACTCCCCAGGAAATGAGAATATTGGGCCTGTTTTGTGAAAGTAAACATATTATAACAACTAGGCAAAAATACATAATGAAAAAATTGTGAGACGGACAAAAACGAATTTCAAACTGTGAGGTTGACCAAAGACAATATGCCAGATCACGCGACCTCATTTCCATCAGCCTACGATACGGTTAAAATTCGTTAATTCCCGTCGCGCGCCATTTTGAAAAAAAGCTGATGATGAAATAAAGGATGTCCCGGTTTTGACATGCGCAGCAGGACCTCAGAGGGTGGTTTCCGTTATTGCTTTTTCTAGTTATTATTTTGATTAACTGATATATTATTAGTTTCCAGATGCACGGAAATTCATCCTTTCTATTCAATATAAATAGTTTATAGAATAAAATATTAGATACAGCTTTTGTATGTTCTATCGATATGAAAGTTTTCTGAAGCACCATAACTTTCTTTCTTTAGATGTTTTTCCGTAGTAAACGTTACATGTATGTTGGTACAGTACCAGATTTGCTTAGAAATTTAAGATACACATATGCATGTATATATGTGAATATGTCTTTACTTCTTTTTTTTTATAAAACATACGTCTTAGCTAGTACCGTTTCATATACCGAATGACTTTTGTCATACAGCATAGTTACATTTGCTTATTTTCATCTAGATCTAAATGGCTTTTCCTTGCAAAGACACTCACAATAATGTGGTTTCTGTAATTAGGTTACGACGTTATTATCACACGGAAACATAAGAGACAATGGCAAAAATCTTTGAATTAAACAAACTGGGGGAAATTTTGTGCATAACTTGCTCAAGTAACGTGAGTTAATTTCTGAAGCGCATAGTTTGTTTAATGTAAAACAAAAAAACAACAACAGAAAAAAAAATGACTTTGCTCGGCTCAGAATTAAAAATAACTGCAGATGGCGGTGTGATTATGTTGTCTGAGCTTGGTCTCGCGGAGGGTAGCTTTGTCCCACTGTCAGGCCGTCCCCCCTTGACAAGAAGGGGAGGTAATTCCGGGAGGGTGGATCGCGCAGTCAATGCCCTTTGTTGTCAGTGAATTAAAATCGGCGCGCGTTGTCAATCGACAAGAAATGGATTAAAACTAAATCGCTGCTCTATCAGTCGCTGGCAAATATCCGGTAGTATGCCTCCAAAAAGCCATCAAGGAGGCCCATTAATTATCCCGTTTCTCGTATTTCTGATCCATAAAAGAGAGCGACTAAAACGACAATGGAATACGGTAAAGCCAAGTTAAATCTAATGAGGAATTTCTGCACAGCCATGATGGATCTTCATTATAAATCACCTTTATTGTTAGTCTTTCTTTGGACCGAGTTCCAATTTACAGAGAATAACAGCCACATTTTCTCAATAAAAATGCAATTTAGTACTGAGAATAAAACGAAAATGAAACTGGATATACGTTCCAGAAAAGACAAATCGTTTTTAGCCGGGGACATCAAAAGGCAGACGAGTCGATCAGAAAGAGTGTTGTCAAATGTGCAGGAAGACTCTCAGTCGGGTACCAGTTTAGGGTTACCAGTTCACAACGGGACGCTATTCTTATATGCATAGGTTCAACTATATACGGCCATTCCGTCTAAAATTGATACTAAAATAAGTTATTTTTAACGTCCTTTCAAACTTAATTTATTTTCAGGATTTCTCTCTGATTGCCTGTCTTTTCCTCTTTCTTTTTCTATCTTTTTCTTTTTGTTTTTCGGGGTTTTTTTTTTGGGGGGGGGTTGTTGTTGTTGTTGTTGTTTTGTTTGGGGTTTTTTTTGTTTTATTTTTTTGCATAGAAATTATTTATTCAGCGTATACTTCTGGTAACAGATTTGTTTACCTTTATTAACTTTTTGTGTTTATAACGCGGCGAGTTCAAGAATGAATAAAGAAGGATAACTCGGAATTGTTAAAGACTCTGGAAACAGATTTTGTGCCTCAGTTGTTTTTCCTCCTGTATTAGCATTTGGTTGTCATGTTGTATATTTTGTATTTACTGCCACCCGGTAAATTCAAAATTAACAACATGACAGTATGAATAGTAAGTAAGTTTCAATAAAGTAGATAATAAGATTAATGAAGGTTCATTTAAACTCTTACAATGTAGTTTATATACCACTGACGCATAATAACATTAAATGTTAATGTTGCATGTAAACATACGCTATAATACAGGGAAAACTGTATCGTTACTGTCAGATCGAAATATTTATACTAAATGTGTAAACTAATAAATACAATATTAATTCAGCAAACAATCATAAAATGAGATACATATGTGAAACAAGCTTAGGGTGCATATTTTTATATATGGTTTGTATTTTTGTTCAGAAATACATGTATCAACGTAAGTAATTAAGTTATAAAATCAATTTCTATTTTAATCAGCAATTTTTGCCTTGCATTAACAAAGTTATCAAAACTTAACAAGTACATTGTAATTCAGAAATTAACTAATGAAATATTCTGAGGCTACTCAGAGATATACACTGTATATGTTACAATATGTTAAAAAAAAAAACAAAGTTAAGGAGTGGAAAGACAGACGCCGAAAAAAGATGATCAGAAAAGCAAGCTACTTTAGCTTTCATCTCAGATGAGTTAAGTGTCTTCATTTTATAAATGTTCAACTACCTGTACATCTAACCTAAAATATATAGAGATTATAAAACTGCAAGATTCTCTTTTTACCGTTTTTTCACTGAAACCAAAGGGGTAAGATAAATTAAGTTTTCTACATTACTATTTTAACACTACTATAGTATTCAAAATGGTGAGGTTTAAATCTATTTATATCGATAACCAGCTCTCATTCAATTCTCTGTTGACATTCCATTTCCCACCTGAAATATCACCTCGTGCAGCACTGTCAATCAAAAGCTATACAGTAAGTATATATATATATTATCAACAAATTAAATCTGTGTTTATAAATTTAATAACACTTGTAGGATTTGAAAACATGCAATGGAAATATCTTACTTAAAGATACCGGTGTTATGAAATAATGATATTGATTTACAACCGTCACAATGTTTGGGTTCTTCGTTCGAGGATTTTACCGGGACGTGCGCCATAATAAAGTTCATTTACTATAAATAGTAAACGTCTATTGTATTTCAGTAATAACTACATGTACAATATGATTGTTCCTTCATTGCATGAGATTTCTAGAAAACAAACACAAGTACTAAATACGGTAACCAAGGGCCATTGATGTGCAGTGGAGTGTGATAATTCATGCGCGGATCTAAAGGGGAGGGGTTCCGGACACCCCTGTTACTTTAATTTTGTGTTGTTATCGAAAGCTTTTGCGAAATTTTGACTTTATAGATCTAATTTAATAGTCTAAATAAAACCACTCCCATAATAGAGGTCATCTCCACATGACCTCTACATTTGAATACAGTGTAAATACACCCAAACCAGTCACACACATGCTTTTTTATGAGAAGTGTAACTCTTCAATACTTGAAGTTACAAAGAAAACAAACATAAATTAGCTTTCCTATCTCCTTTTGAAAAGTTTCAATAGGTTTTCTTCTAAAGCAGTGAAATCCCTTCCCTGATTGGTCAGAGGTTGAAGTCGTGTGAAGTAGACCTATATGGGGGTAATTAGACTGGCTTTTTAATATAATCACAGCAAACAACATTTAACCATTAATGATAATGATTTAGAATCATGTCATTTAATGGTTTTTTCTACAACTACACTTGAATAGAAAATTAAGGTACATACATGTATGGTTTCTGTTTTTAAGATAATACATAAAACTAATTTATTTTTAATAGAGATTGTGATAAATCTAGCTCTGAGATGCAAAAAGAATAAATAATTCCTCCAAATGTAACCCGTAAAAATCAATTACTTCTAGATGCCATTTACTGAGTCCCAAATACCCTTCACATCACAACACTATTTGGAGTGTGGCATCGAAGACTGTGAGAGGAACTGCCAGTTTTACTGCAATGACTGTCACCAACCAATGTGTGACCAATGCAGGGATGAACATCAGAGGAGTCCAAAAACCAAGAACCATGAAGTGGTGCTTTTCATGCAACGCAAACTACGACTTCCTGTGGAGAAATGCAGGGATCATCCAACAAGGGAAATTGACATTTTCTGTGACATATGTAATATTCCTCTGTGCTCCAAATGTTCCACAATGTCAGATCACAAGGGACATTCCTTTACCGACTTGGAGACCATCTATACAGAAAAAGCTGCAGCATGTAGAGAAGAAATCCCTAAAATTCAAGAATACTTCATGCCAACTGCAAAAGAGTTGCAAAAGGATATAGAAACAGAGGCGACAGAAATAAAGACAATCATGGATGCCATAAGATCATCCATGAGGGATGAAGCCAAGTCTCTCAAATTATTGGTGGACGAAGTGACATCAGACAATATAGAACAAGTTAATAAAATGGAAAAATCATTAAGTGAGATTCTTCAAAATCAAGACAAAACCTACCAAGATTATATCTCTTATCTTGAAGTACTCACCAAAACATTATATGGATATCTTAACTCTACCCAACTTCAAAACAATCCCATCCTCTCCTCACTTTCTAAACGCCTTATAATCCGACCCATACCAGAGACAACCAAACCAGTTTATCCTGAATTTACTCCTGCTCAATTCAGCAAAGAGGATGTTGTGAAACTTCTTGGTAAAATAACTGTCCCCAACACTAAACCAGAGAACAGAATAATAAAACCCATTGAGAGTGTTTCTACACTGTTGAAACCTACAGATACACAGATGAAACAAGACGGAAAGAAATCTGGCGTGAACCAAACACTGTTTTTGTCTTCCTCTGTCACCAAGGTCAAGGAGTACATAGTACCAGGAGTTAATGGTGTATATCATATTTTACAAGGTCAGTCAGGCAGACTCTGGGTCAGTGATAATAATGGAAGCCTTGTTCAAACAGATCTACAGGGAAATGAGCTACATAAAATGCAAACCAGTGCTAGATACGAAGGTTTTTTCGCAATCACACAGGACGGAGATCTGATCTATACAGATCAAGCCAACAAAGCCATCAATGGGATAACGTTTGGCAATACAATCACTGAAATCATTAAAACAGGAGACTGGGTACCACTCACCCTACACTCCTCCCACATCAATGGGGACATACTGGTGGGGATGCAAAATGGAAAGGGAGGGAAAGTCACCAGGTACAGCCAAACATGGCAAGAAATACAAAACATACAAAGGGACAACAACGGACAGGATCTGTATTGTTGTCCAGAATACATCACAGAAAACATCAATAGTGATATCTGCACATCAGATTTACGCAAAAACGCTTTGGTGGTAGTGAATAAATCAGGACAACACAGGTTCTCTTACACAGGTCAGGGGTCAAAGTTTTATCCCAAGGGAGTGTGCACAGATCTCCTGGGCCACATCATAGTGTGTGATTACCACAGTGACACAGTTGATCTCCTGGACCAGGACGGTCAGTTCTTGTGTCTACTACTCACAAGAGAACAAGAGGTGCTGTCTCCTTATTCTGTGTTTGTGGACGAAGAGAACAATCTCCATGTGGGGGAACATTACACCAACAAATTGACAGTGTACAAGTATCTTCAGTGATAATACAATGTTACATGTGGGGGAACATTACACCAACAAAGTGACAGTGTACAAGTATACACAGTGATGATACAATGTTACGTATGGGGGAAAGTGACAATGTACAAGTATCTACAGTAATAATTAAATTGTAACATATTAGAAATACATCAGTATGATAAAAGAGTTATCCAAATATTATGAGTGGGATACCTTTTTCATTATACTCTTTACGGGAACTAATCCCTCGAACAAGCCTTTGAGGAAAAAATTTCTGTCCTACTCTTTTCCCATGTCTATACACAGAGTTCAATTCCAAATAAAAGAGGATAGAATCAATAGCAACGGTTCTTTGCGCAATTCAAGCACAAATCCCAACAAATGGACTAGCGTAAAATTCGTCTGGGGACGCTCTTTAGTATTATAAGTTACACATTTTCGGTACTTGCTTGGACAAACCGGCATTTGCCAGATCGACACCTACTTTTTACTCGCAATTAATGAGGACTAGTATTAGTCTTTCGATCTCAATTATCGGGATTGTTTTTCCGTCGTTACATACAAATGTTCTATAACACCCCTGCGAATGTTATTGTCATTTAAATTTTAGACCACGTGTTTTTATTTGACCCTTTCAGTTTCGCAGTAAAAATCATGCCTCGTGTTTATAGTTTATTTCATAGAATCTAGGTACTTGTAGTCAAATATAAAATCTAGAGGTTTATTGATTTTAAACTTTATCTTCATTAATTGGTGGATAAAATGTGTTCTAGAAATAAATGCGACAATACAAAATATAGTTTTTGTCTGTTGTTGCAACAATTAACATGCTTGTAGAGATACCCCCTGAGGATTAATTTTCGATCCGCGCCTGACCTAGTAATAGCATCAATAGTTAAACAGACTATACTATTTTATGCAGAATGTTCCTTGAAAATTGCTCGATATACTAAGTTTTTTATGCAAAACAGATACCCATTATTTTTCTAAAAACATGGTATTGCACACCATAAGCATCAAACATGACTATGATTTTATTAAGCAACCCAATGTTTATATTTTCAACCACTCTGCACGTGGTTGAACACGAACGATAACTCTGACCTGAATATTATCGTTTTATGTAAATAACCGCTATATGGTGAAATAAGACATACATCTTAAAAGGTTTTCATGTTTTAACATAAATCCAAGTAGGATATGATACAAAAAACGACCAGTACTTACGTAATTTGAGAATATTATCAGAACACTTATACTTCCATTCGGCACACCTCGGCAGATCCGTACCTCATCTAATGTTTGATGTAGGATACCAGAATCGGCCGAGTTGCGCCGAATGTTATACTTCCGCTCGAAATTTCACAGGAACTGAACAAATCTCGGTGAAGTCTCGTGAACTTTCATTCGAGCACCTCTGGATTTATTACATACTTAGCAACGATAAAGAAAACATTCCGAACACATTCACAGGGGTGTATAAACTTTAAGTAGATAATTCATGCAGTTTAAAATACGTGTTAATTATAATAAATATACATAGACAAAACACAGGCGATAAGATGATAATTTCATGTATGTCATGTTGTAAATTTTAACATGTTGTAAATTTTGTATTCACCAGGTCTAGGCAACCTCCGTTTTTGGAGGATAGCTCAATTTCAAGATGGCTGCTGATTTTTACCATATATGGAAAGTCACTTTGCATTGTGGGTGAAATTATCCTCCATTTTTGGAGGATAGCATTGGTATATTTCAAAGGCTTCGTGCATATCTTTAATGAGAAAATGCAAGCACCAGACCATATGGGAATTAAAGTTAAGGGAATAAACTAATGATTGTATGCGGCGATTTGAAATTCTATGTATAGTATTTTCACAATATGCTTTGAAAGTGTGTACTTCCTGTGTTCAGTTTTACAAATGACATAGACTATTTACATGTTTCATTTAATAAAAATCACAAAATAGTGATGTTTATTACTCATTAAAACATTAATGAGTTCATTCACGTTGAGAGACACACAATAGATATCTTGATCTGCTATATTGTACATGTACAAAGTAAATGTTTGCATATACCTTAGGAACTTTGTAGCTCTTATTCTAATTAATTCACATGTTATTAAGTATCATTTAAATTTAATCCCTTCACACAAAAAGACATTGTTAAATTTTATTAATCAAAATGATACCATTTATAGATATCAATTATCCAGAATATTGAAAAAAATGTGAGAGTCTTCACATAAGATATTTTTCTTTAAAATCAGCCCTGCAATTATTTAAACTTAAATATTTATTAAATATTATCAATAATTATAATTATCAATAGCTAAATAAGGTGATATTTTTATAGTATAATAATTATATTTTATTCATAGTTAACTCCCTTTGTAAAAACAGAGTTAATTGCCCTTCATCTGAAAAGATCCACCAGGGGGCGCATACATCTATCCTCCAAAAACGGAGGATAAAATCTATCCTCCAAAAACGGAGGTTGCCTAGACCTGTTCACTGCCACCCGGTAAACTCAAAATTTACAACATGACATATACTAGGTGATGTGTGCCTCATGCTGACAGTAATTCCAATTACTTTTTCGAAAATAAATTGGATTGGAATTTGGTTTTGGATCATTTAAACAATAAAATGCTTTATTTGGTTATGCATGCGGGATATGAAGGTGGCGACATAGCAGAATAAATACATAACCCGCGTAAAGTTATACGCGCCTCGACGTCGGAGGCGAATCCTAATATTAAAGGGGCGAAATAACATGGCACCTTTATAATTATGTAAAATTTGTTTTGTAAACGTATTATGTATATCAGTTTTCATATGAAATACGGCTTAAATTTCCATGGAAATTACTTTAATGACTATTATTTTACACAAAGTAAACAAAACCATCGTTTTAAAGCATACATAAAATTTGAAATAATATTGGAATGAGGAGCTTTAAGTTTCGCTATTTCTTACCCTGTTTGTAGTCCATAGATATCCTGTGCTTATACAATAATTTAGATTTTCTTAAAAACCCTGTAAATGGTTTTCGTTATAATAGAAACGATATTGTTACAATCATGATGACCATGTTTAGTTATCAGTTGATTGAACGATATAACATATAAAAACACTATAATAAAGAAAGCACGAATCGTTAAAAGAAACACTCTTCTCATTTATTGTACCTTTTATTGGTGGTTCCAAAGCAAACAAGAGTAAATTTGTTTCATTAGTATAACAAATTAATGTTAATATTTCAGAATTATGTGTTGAATAAGTAATTCAAAATTGTTTGTTTTAATTAAAAATACATTTGAAAGAAATCTAATTATAAGTTGCTAAAAGTAACCGAATTATTTTAAGGTTATGTTGAATTGACCTGTGTGATGATAAAACAAGTTAAACGATTCATCAGTATAAACTTATCTTACTTGTAGATGCCATTTTCTGAGTCCCAAATACCCGTTACAGCACAGCACTATTTGGAGTGTGGCATTGAAGACTGTGAGAGGAACTGCCAGTTTTACTGTAATGACTGTCACCAACCAATGTGTGATCAATGCAGGGATGAACATCAGAGGAGTTCAAAAACCAAGAACCATGAAGTGGTGCTTTTCATGCAACGCAAACTACGACTTCCTGTGGAGAAATGCAGGGATCATCCAACAAAGGATATTAACATTTTCTGTGACAAATGCAGTGTGCCTCTGTGCTCCAAATGTTCCACAATGTCAGCTCACAAGGGACATTACTTTACCGACTTGGAGACAATTTATACAGAAAAATATGCAGCATGTAGAGAGGAAATCCCTAAAATTCAAGAACACTTCATGCCAACTGCAAAAGAGTTGCCAAAGGATATTGAAATAGAGGCGACAGAAATTAAGAAGATCATGGATGCCATAAGATCATCCATGAGGGATGAAGCCAAGTCTCTCAGATCATTGGTGGACGAAGTGACATCATACAATATAGAACAAGTTAATGAAATGGAAAAATCATTAAGGGAGATTTTTCAAAATCAAGACAAAACATACCAAGATTACATCTCTTATCTTGAGGACCTTATCAAAACGTTATATGGATACCTTAACTCTACCCAACTTCTAAATAATCCCATCCTCTCTTCAATTTCTGAACACCTTAAAACCCGACCCATACCAGAGACAACCAAACCAGTCCTTCCAGAATTTACTCCTGCTCAATTCAGCAAGGAGGATGTTGTGAAACTTCTTGGTAAAATAACTGTCCCCAACACTAAACCAGAGAACAGAAAAATCAAATCCACGCTAACTGCTTTAACGCATTCAAAACCCATATTGAAACAAAAGAAGCCAGACTCTCTGTCTTCGTCTGTCACCAAGGTCCGGAGGTACACAGTTCCAGGTGTTGAAGGTGTACATCATGTTTCAGTAGGTAAATCGGACAGACTCTGGGTTAGTGATGATAAAGGTAACCTTATCCAGTTAGATCTACAGGGTAATCAGCTACAGAAGATACAAACTAATGGTGGATCTGCAGGCTACCACACAGTCACACAGGACGAGGATCTGATCTATACAGACCAAAACAGAAATATTGTTAATAGGATAACTCCAGGCAATACAATCACTGAATTCATCGAAACAAAAAAGTGGATGCCACTTTGCGTACACTCCTCCCACATCAACGGGGACATACTGGTGGGCATGGTGTATGGTAATGAGGGTAAAGTCGTCAGGTACAGCAAGACCTGGAAAGAAATACAGAACATACAGGGGGACAACGAGGGACAGGAGCTGTATAGAATGCCAAAATACATCACAGAAAACATCAACGGTGATATCTGTATATCAGATTTACTGAAAGAAGCTTTGGTGGTGGTGAATAAATCAGGACAACACAGGTTCGCCTACACAGGTCAGGGGTCAACGTTTTATCCCAAGGGAGTGTGCACTGATCTCCTGGGCCACATCATTGTGTGTGATTATAACAGTAACACAGTTGATCTCCTGAATCAGGACGGCCAGTTCTTGTGTCTACTACTTACAAAACATCAAGGGGTGTGGTCCCCATATAGTGTGTGTGTGGATGACGAGAACAATCTTCTTGTTGGAGATCATCACACCAACCAAGTGACGGTGTACAAGTATCTACAGTGATGATACAGTTTTACGTGTGGGGGATCATCACACCAACAAAGTGACAATGTACAAGTATCTATAGTGATGATACAGTGTTACAAGTGGGGGAACAGAACATTACACTAACAAAGTGACAATGTACAAGTATCTACAGTGATGATACAATGTAACATGTTGTGGGAACATTACACCAACAAAGTGACACTGTACAAGTATCTTCAGTGATGATACAATGTTACATGTGAGGGAACATTACACCAACAATGGGAAAGTGACCAAGTATACATATAGTGAAAGTGTAACGGTACACATTGAATATGAAAAAAAAAATATGTATTAGAATGCTATAGACTAAATGACTTTAAATACATACAAAATGTTAAGATCTCATGCATGCTATTCTATTACTTACTGAATTAAAGAATAAAATGCTCTCTTTTGTGATTCTTGCAGGATGTGAAGGTGGTGACATTGCAGAAAAATTCACAACCCGCGTTAGCTGATTATGTAGTTTTTTTTGTAATGTTTGCTACCTTCATAATCCGCTTGAATCATCAAAGAAAGCATTTTATTGTTTATATTTACAGCTTTCTGTTAACAAATTAATAAATTCAAATGTAAAAAGTAAGTAAAATTCACCAAATTAGTGTAAATGTACATCAGTACGTTAGCTGAAAGAAACAGCCAAATCGTCTCCAAAGGAAAGTTGAGTCTGACATCATCATGATTACTATAGTATTTAGTGCAGTCTGTGATTTTTTTTAGGTCGCTGTAGGTTTCCACCAATCGATAAATTGACCGTATAGATTTCCTATAGCGCTATAAATTAACACGTGCACTTAAATAGAGTGTTAAATTTTTATAAATTCAGAAAAAAACTAAAATAAGTAGTGTGTGGTAGAGTCTGAGATAACTGTTCATATGCATGTTTTGGAGTACTGTAGCAACAACAAATTATTTTCTTTTGTCATATTCATTACCTATTAAAACCTTATTTTCTACACTGATACAGAATACAAGAGGACCAGGGGCCACATCGCTCATCGTTGATCAAAGCAGCATTTGTAATCTAATACAAAAGCATCTGTACGATTAAGTAGAGAATATATTGTTCAAAAAAAAAATTTAAAAATTCTGCAGATATTTTTAATAAATGAATGAGCCCCTTCTGGGGCCCCAGAAATGTCCTGGGTTGTAGTGGTGGAGGATGCTCAGTTCGTACAATAAAAATTGACATTTTATCACAATTCTTGCAAAGTTACATGTATATTACACATGATGACATTGACGTTTTTGGGTGGAATATTTTTTACAGGTGCATTTAGATGTAAAAAAGAAATAAACTCCAATTGTAGCCCCACCCTACCCTCTGGAATCTTGTCTTGAAAAAACTTGATTCTACACTACCTGAAGATGCTTCCACACACGTTTTATATTTTCTGACCAAATAGTTTTAAAGATTTTTTTAAACATGTCCCCTATTTATTCCAAATGAATGTAAAAAAAAAAAAAAGAAATAGATGCCCCAGTGTGGCCTCACTCTATTCTGGGTATCATAATTCAAACAGAACTAAATCTACATAAGCTGATGATGCTTTCACATTCGTCGTGATTTGGACGAACTTCGACCAACACTACTCAAGGATGCTTCCATACAAGATTCAACATTTTATAGTCTAATGGTTTTATACGATTTTAATTTTTTCCATTCATTCCTATGTAAAAATATAACCATATTGTGGCCCCACCCTACCCACGGGGATCATGATGTGAAAAAACTTATATTAACACAACCTGAAGATGATTTCGCACAAGTTTCATCTTTCCTGGTCCAAAAATTTTTAAAGGAGATTTTTAAAAGATTTTTTTAACTATCCGTATGTTAAAATGTGGCCACAACCACCCCACCCTTCAGTGCGTGTGTCCAAACCCTATCCCAAAGTATCATGATGGAAACAAACGTGAACATGCACTACCTTAGCATGTTTTTAAACAAGATTAAAGTTTTCTGGCAAAATTGTTTTAGAAAAGATTTTTAAAATCATATGCTAGTTTTCTGTCATCTCCAATTGCAAAAGAGTATGACCAATCAATTTAATAAAAATTGAATTCCTTTCACCAAACGATGCTTTGCGTCAAGTTTGAATGAAACTTGCCCAGTGGTTCTGGCGAAGGAGTCGAAAAATGTAAAAAGTTAACAGACAGAGAGAATGACGCCGGACAAAAGAAGATAAGAGCTTTCAGATAAGACGAGCTAAGAAACAAAACACGAAAAATATCAAGTTTGAAAAATTAAGTTTATTTTCAAAAAGTTTGATAAAATATTGATTTTAAAAAAAAGTTTTACATTTCAAATAAAAATGCCAAAATCATAAAAAAGTAATAGACAATTTCACATAAAAATTCCTATTACAACTGAAATATCGTGCTAACCTTTGCATAAAAGCTGCTCTGTCCAATAAAAAGAACAATGTTTCGAGTATTTGCGTAAGAAATATACGTCATGTAAAATACAATTCTGGAAAGACACAGAGTACAAACACATGTACATAAGACAAGTCAGAACCATTTTAAAAAGACCTTGGATTTTCGGAAGGATATAATTATTTTTCCAAGTTAATAATGACGCTGGTTTCAAGTGAAATATACACAGATTTCGTAGTCTTAGCTCAAATGACAGACAAATCTTGTTGATTTCAAAGACCCATGGCTGAGAGGCTAGCAATGAAATAGACAGGCCTACGTCACTTTGCTTTTTTGACATACATGTAACTTCCCAAAGTGCAAGCTCCTGTTAAAATGGTTCTACAAGATTCAGAAGATACTGCATGAGAGTATACACTATAGTTCAAGTGCGTGCGACTTACACCCAATAACAGTGACTTACAAGAACAATTACATTCACTCCAGCATTTAAAAAATCTAGTAATTGAACAGACATTAAATCTAAATTGCCTAAACATTAATATCATGACAAAAGTTTGCATAAAGCTAAAAAGTATTCAAGTGAAAGACGCTTGGCGAGTAAAACTTATAACTGGTCGCCATCTTCTTTTCGCTCGACGCGGTTTAACTCTGAAAATAGACAAAATATGAAATCATCAGATATTATGCAAAATTTTAAAATGTTTAAATATATAATTAACAATTACTGTGTATAACTACTGTTGAGTAATTGATCACTCAGAAATAATTTACGATTTTGATTTTGGTGATCAGTTTTGGAATACTACTGATCAAATCCAACTTCAAACGATGTCAGCTTATTGGGCCGGTAATCAAATATATAACCCATACACGCACAAGTGTATTGTTGGTTTATTTTTAAATTGTCTCAATGTTGGAAGGTCCAAAGATAATTTTATATTTAACTAAAATGTCACCCATACGCGTATAGTCTTGAGAGAAAAACAAACCAATTTACCTTTCAGTTTGGTTTTACTTTTTTGCAAGTAAAAAACTTTAATTTTTTTAGAGAAATACAAAATATTCAGGTCACATCAGGAAATACGTGTATATTTCGGATACTCGCTGGGATTGGTCTTCACAACCAATAGGATAGATCATTTAACAGCTGGACTACATATAACTTAAGCTATCACAGTGTTTGCATAAAATTATATATAAGTTCATGTAAAGTAACTGATAATTATCTTTTATTTGAAAACTGTGTTTGTTGAAATTTTCTTTCGTTAGTTTCATATTTTGAAGGTGTAGTTAAAAGTAGAATAAATTTTGGACAAGGCTGCACACATCCAATGCTGTTCTCTCTGTCTATATAACCGAATTTACCAATGAAGACGAAAACTATCCCATGCCTAATTAATAGTGCTTTGTTTATAAAGTAAGTAATATTCCACCCATTGGCTTACTTTTCTCGTGGATCTTTATCCTCCCGGTCTGTTTGTCGGAGCCGTGCTTGTTGTGGGCCACACAGATGTAGTACCCCTCGTGGTGCTTGCTGGCCTCGTCCACTTGGAGCCACCCGGTCACCTGGTACTTCTCGGGGCCACCGCGGGTCACCACCGAGATAGCCATGTCGTCCCCTGGAGAGACAGAAATAACATACTGATCATTTATGCTAATATCAATTACATGGTGCATGATATACTAGTATACAGTACAGTAAAGATGCATGATTAGTTAAGGAATCATTCTTAAAGTATATTATCAAATACGATTGGGAGTGATCAAATCCAATGAAACCCGAAGGGCTCTATGATACATTTGATCACGTTCCGACCGAAATATTCAAAGACTGATTCCTTATTACTTATATTTATATAATTTTCAGCAATTTATGATTAAATATCAAAATAGTCATTGATAAACTGTATATGACTATACGTTACAAAATGGATTGACAGTGTTATCTCAAATACACTGGAAAATGTAAATATTTATTAGCATAGTAAACAACAAATCATAGATTCGACAACTATCGGCTCATTCCGTCACTTGCATCAATAAGATGAGGTAAGAAATGGACGAGGTGTGCCGAAAGTCACAAAAGTCAATGGACATTACTTGATCGTCCATCGCCCTATTTAGTTAATAAGTGTGTATAGACTATAGTATACCAGGCAGACTGTTGGTCTCGTCGTCCGTCCTCTGGAACAGCCAGCCGATGTGAGGAATGGGGAACCCTGTGGCCTCACACATCAGAACCACCTTGTCACCAGTAACGTTAGTAACGCTGTCTGGTCCGGTCAAAATGCGGGGAGCTGAAAAGAAAATCATATTTGAGATAAAACAAAGATAGTTAATCATAAAACGTTAAGACCGCAGAGAACTATATATATGCATGTTTTTCAGGCACGTAACAACAGGGGTCCCATATGTGTGTGTTGGGGGGGGGGGTGAATCCTTCCGGTTTTTATTGTATCCTTTTTTTTACAATTAAATTACATTAATAGAAATTTAATCACAAAGTCAATAGGTCCCTTCCCGTTTTGTATCGTCCCTCCACTTAAAAAATACACGATGCTAATTGTCTGCAGATGGCATCAATCACTCACCAGTTTTACAGGGTCCGGAGTTCTTCACTTTGAGGTCACGCCCTTTCGTATTCTGAGCCTCTCTCATCTGGCAGATGCTGGTGTAAGTGACGTCATCGGTACCACAGAGTGTGTCCTGGTAGTCACAGACACAGATCCCGATGTTCCTGTCTTGGTCCATCTTACAGGTGAGGTAGTCCCCGCAGGGTGGGTACTTGTTGCTGGCCCCGGAGATGTCACAGATCTCGCCTTCGGCTTGTGCGCATACCTGGCAACATTTACACCTGTCGCGCGTGATTCCGGCCTTGCAGGTCTTGTCCTTCTGCTCCGGACAGGCGCTGCGATCACAAACTCCGCAATCAGATGGGATATCTTCCTGTCCCATGGAGAGACAAAGGAATCCCAAGAAACACGAAACGAACACTATTCCCTTCATTCTGTCGGAGCAGACGAAGTACTCACAACTTTTTCCCTCTTCCTAAAATATGAAACCTAAGGAGTAGGATTTCTCAACTCCCAAATGTTTCTTCTACGTTTCTGTTAAACCCGTCAGAAATGGCTGATGAACAAAATGGCGGATTTTTGGTAAGTGGGGAGTCTTCGACTGCACAGTGTTTATGCCAAAGATAAAAGGTTGGGGTTACCAACAGGGTATATGTTTGCTCCCAGTGCAGTTTTGTGTTCTTATCAGAAAGATTATGACACAGTCATAAAGCTGCTGTGAATCACAGCGCCTTATCTTAATTCTCATTGCGAAACAACGATATAAGTATACGATAAGAAATAGTTGGTTACCCTGCATGTACCTCGTTGCAATCTGGTGAGAACAGCAAGATGTTTTACTCATTGCTACGGTATCGGCGGAATTTCCCATTCTGAGATGGGGGAGTACAATGGATCTTAACAGAGGCAAGGGCCGTACCACTTGTGGCGCAGGAAATGGTTCAGTGTATAACCAGTGTAAATTACAAGTCAGACTAACGGTGTGAAAACTATGAAAAGTATCAAAATTATTTTGATGAGCCAAGAAATTTTTAAAGTTGTTTGTACGGATAAAAAAATTTTAAATTATTTTGTATGGACATGGATTTTGTAATCGTATCTATGGTATATAATATTAAATGTACATACTGGTCAAAAACATGTATATATTTAAACAAAAAATGCTTTCTTTGGTGATTCATTCGGGATATGAAGGTGGCGACATTGCAGAAAAAGCACATAACTCACGTAAGCAGATTATGTAATTTTTTTTTTCAATGATCGCTACCATCATAACCCGCATAAATCATCAAAGAAAGCCTTTTATTGTTTATATTTATATTTTCCTTTTAACTAATTAATAAATTGATTATAAAATGTGAGTAAAATTCACTAAATTACTGATACATGTACATGTAATATACATATTAAGTACGTTAGTTAAAAGAAACGGTCAATTCCTCTAGCTCCTGTGAGACTTTGAGTCTGACATCACATGATCATGATTATTTCGTGCAGTCCGTGATTTTTCTTGGGTCGCTGTAGGTTACAACCAATCAACAAACAGGGCGTGTAGATTTCAGTCCTGTCAGTTTCAGTCGCTGTAGATTTCGACCAATGGATAAACGGGTCGTGTAGATTTCAGTTTGGCTGTTTCTATAGAGCTATGAATTGGCTATATACGAGGGTTGTCCCAAAATAATGTAGACAGGACACATAATTTAAAAGCTGTTCACTGTAATTTAATTAGACTTCTATGTATTCTTCAATGACTCTTTGGCAAACAATACTGAAAAAATCAAATCTATACTTTATTTATCTCTCGAGAAAATGAATAATTCGTAACAACAAGTTTTGTCAGGCGGCGCAATGTGTGACGTCGAAAATTTCCAATTTTACGTTGTTGCTAAACCCTCCACATCGTTTACGATAACATCTACGTTTTATTTCCGAAATTGTCTCAGAAAAAGATATTATCTTTGAACATGTACCCTGAGTGCACATTCAACATATATTTTAGTTTAGTTTTTTTTTAAAATAATTTCTAAGTACAAACGATCTGTCGGCTCCAAACTTGCCCTGTATTACTTGTTGTCTAACGTCCGTCTTGCCGAAATGTGTCGTTCAGCATTTTGACGTCCATTGATATCGTTCGGGTTTTTTTTTCACCTTATTGTCATCATATTTGTTCAAATATTTTTAATGTTGTTTAACTACTTATTCACAAAACGCATTTCTAATCGATTTTGTTAATTTCATTTACTCCAAAGCCGCTTGGGATTTATTACATGGTCTTTACAAAATTGTATCAGTTACTGCTGCGCCGCCTTATACGCTGATATCGTCATTTTATTACGAGTTAACTTTTCAACTTGTCACAAAACGTGCTATAAAATATTTAAACGTTTTGTTATTGCCAAAACATTTTCTAAGTAAATAATAGAATTGTTATCAAATATCAATGTATGTTTTATTTGAATTTATTCATTCGAAAAGTACTTTTCCTCGCAATTTTCATTTCATTATTTTAATTTTACCTTTTTGTTTTTTACTTTGCGCTGCATGTCGAATTTTTGATCTAACATGCTTTCCTTTCACTAATTTAATCTCAAACAATATTTGATTTTAAAACATTATTTGAATGCAAATTTCTTGAACCCTTTGTGGCACAAATTTCAACTTCCTTTGTCTTCGATTAACTGAATAACGCCACTTGTCTACGCTATTTTGGGACAGCCCTCGTAAGTTTCCGTAAGAAGTAGATGGAACATGCGCGGATGTAGGGGGTTTAGGGGGGTCCGGACACCCCTCTGTAATATTCAAATTTCTTTAAATTACATTATAAAATTACCAAAAATATGCCTCGGACCCCCCCCCCCTCCCCACCTCCCGGCAAACTCAAATAACCATCGGACCCCCCCCCCCCCCCCGGGGAAAATTTTCTGGATTTTCCGCGCATGGGGAATCATACTTGATTGATGTAAATATATATATAATATAGAAAACCTAAATTATATACAGATAGCCAGTTTATATACAATTTCTATATGTAAAAAAAATATATATTATATTCATGCATCTTACCATATAAACACGTTTAATCAGATATGTACCGTATATATAGGCTATATAAAAATGTTTTTAGATATCGATGGAATGATAGAGTAACTTAGACGTAGCATATAGGCAGCCCATCATTTCACAAGATAATTTTTTTTCTCAATAAGTATTTCATAATAGAATCATCAAGGGATATATGTATGTTCTTTTTCTGTTTGTAAAGGATCAGAGAGTTGCATGTTGCAAAATTCACAAAACAACTTTCAACGAATTTTGAAGTTTAATATCTAAATGAGAATATGGAAGTCAGGGTTTTTTTTAACAAGCTTTCCCACATATTTAAATCAGAGAACCCTAAGAACACACAGCAAATGTTTCTTTTCAACATTTTTATTTTGCTGCATATGGTTTTTTCCCCCCTCGAAACAATCAACAATCAGAATTTATTATTAATTATTCATTATTATATGTGGTGTTCATATTTTCCACTGTTTGATACGAAACATGGGAATCCGAATGATAATATAAATATATACATTGTATGCATGTTGTACATACATGTATGTAACTATAACCAGTGTAAATTAGAAATCAGACTAACTATGAAAAGTAATTGTATCGAAATTTATTCAACAGAATTATTCTAAGAGTACTGTGACATCTGATATATACATGTATGCCGGGAAAGCTATAGCTCGATCCTTCCTTGAAGGATAAATATTTTTTTTCCTCGTTTTTATTTCTGGAATTCTATCATTAAAATAATACATAAGGAAAAACAATTTGATGGTTCATTCTGTGTTTGAAGCAAATGGTTTTTCCAACTCAATTTAACTTTAAATTGGAGCTTCATTATTTTTTTTTTTACTGTGCATTCTATATACATTGATTTCAGAGGAAGTCAGTATGGTTAAGTTAACAATGGAAAGCCCCCTCGGAAACGCAACTGGAACAATTAAAGAGTTGATTTAGCATGGATTATAATAAAAGAATTTTCTTTACCTTGATATGTTGTGTAAATGTACAAAAGCATGTCTTGTCATATTTCGGAAAACATTCTGTTTGAAAGAAATGAATTGAACTGGGTCCAAAAACTTTGACACTTTAAACAATTCTTTATCTCTGTTATTTAACTAACTTTCCCTTAGATTGATTTTCTCATCGAATAAAAACCTTTGTAAACTAACTCGATCGGTTGATAGCTAGAAAACGTCCGGTAGAGAGTGCGTGGTTTAAATCATGGCTGAATACAGAGTAAGTTTGAGAGAGTGCAATTTTCTAAAGATGCATTGTTTTTCAATATTGGTAAACTATCGTTATTTACTTCTGGTAACGAGGCATTGTTTAATAATTTTGGTAATATTAATTTTATTTATTATTAACAACAATAGCACTCTCTAGTGCATGCGTTACAGTATATATTAGATGATAAGCATACGGTCATGTATATATGTTTGTCCTCGTCAACCAAGGGTGGCAATGATACAATTTCCTAGAGACCATTCCATTATAGCTATTATGCTGTTACTAAATTCAGTACGATGACCTAAAATCAGCTACTATAGTATTTCTTTATTCAAAGTAAAACTGCATATATATTCCTTGAAGAATAAAAAAAAAAGTTAAGAATACCTACAGTTATCAAACATAGCACAAAATGCTAGTATTTATATGCAGTTATTAAATTCAGTACGATGACATAAAATCAGCAACTAAAGTATATCAATTGACGAATTGTGTGGTGTTTCTTAATTCAAAGTAAAACTGCAAATAAAAACATGTTGAGATTACCTAGAGTTATCGAACATAGCATAGAGCATTTAATAAACTGTAATCGACAAAAACCAATAAATTGATTCAGTCATACCTCCAGCTCCGTCCAAAAAAAACCCCACAAAGTAACACACTTTCATTCCGTTAATCACAATGGACCCAGTTCAAGAGCCTCCTTAGAAAGTTTGACTTAACTTTTGCAAATACATGTATACAAAGTCATTCGAATTCTGTAATCATCCATTCCAGAGGTTTTGTTACATCAAAGATTTAGAATTCAAAGAATTTTGAAGTCCATGTTCTTTATTAACAATCTTAATTAAGCAATTAATGTTTTCCCTCAGCTTGCTGGAGGCCTGATTGTCACTGAGCGAGTTTCCAGTAACCTCCGAATCTTCAACATCGCCAAGCGTCATGTCGGCAGCCTTCTGTGGTCCCAGGACAGTGAACTCCACGGGGCCAAGAAAAAGGACAAGTGCGCCATGTTTGTGTTTGACGTCATCACGGAGGCTGGGCTGACAGCACCCCGCCAGAAACCATGGTAACGATGACTATGTGTCAACTGGCCATCAAAATGATACAGAACAAATTCATTCCTTAATTCTTGTGGATGATTCATCGTGTTAAATGTTTATGAATGATAACATGATAATAACTCGAGAAACAATAGCAGAATTATTTCTTCGTTTGGTGCTAAATGGTCGATTTTATGGATTAGTGCATGGATTCATTTCAGGCAACGGTCCCATAGTTTTTGTTTTATCTATTTAGTTAGATAGCAAAAAGAAGTTTGTATTCTTATAAGGTTGTGCATGCAAGAAGTTTAAAATGTTAATTCATTCATTAATCAAGGAAGTTCAAAAATTCTGAATTGAGAGTAAATTACACATATTTCATTTAAACAATAAAATGCTTTTTTGGTGATTCATTTGGGATATGAAGGTAGTGACATTGCAGAAAAAATACAACACCCGCGTTATGATCGCTACCTTCATAACCCGCATGAATCATCAAAGAGAGCATTTTATTGTTTATATTAACATCTTCCTTTTAACTGATTAATAAATTGATTATGAAAAGTTAGCAAAAATCACTATATTACTGACAATCTAGTACATAAGCTAAAGGAAACAGCCAAATCGTCTCCTGTGAGACTTTGAGTCTGACATCATCATTATTTCGTGCAGTCCGTGATTTTTCCTAGGTCTCGACCAATCGATAAACTTGGCGTGTCAAGTTTGGTCCTGTCAGTTTCTTGTCAGTTTTCAGCCGCTGTAGATTTCAGTATGGCTGTTTCTATTGAGCTATGAATTAACTACAAGTTTCCGAAGGAAATAATACTTGGTAGATGTAAATATACATGTATAATTGTACTATTTATCAATATCAATAAAAAAAACAACACACCATATATACTGAGGCGTATAGACATTTAAAATTAGCTTCACAAGTCTTTTCCATATAAATTATCATTTGACAACAAACAGTCGTATTTTCATTATGAATGCGCGGATCTTTATTAAGTTATGTATAATATAACATGACTGTTCATTGAACCAATGAATAAAAATAAAATTGAAAATAAATATGAAAGTTCCGAATTCTGATTATATCTAGACACCAAATTAAATAGTTTTATGCAAGCCTATTTAACGATAAGGTTTTTACATTGTTCTAGTATTTTCACTTCTTTTTGTTTCTGATTCAGGTTTTGCGGATATTCGCCAGCCTCGTCATCAGAATGGGGAAACAGACGATCAGAAGTCATTCACGCGTGTGGATGCTTCTACTCCGTGTCCATTCCGATGCGTGGTGACATCGTGGCGTTCCCTAGCAACCACGGAACCACCCACTGTGGAATCGTGACCACGGGTGGTCACTTTATCGGAACCACAAACAAACGAATCGTAGAAACTAAAATGCCCGCGCATGTCAAGAGAGTGTTTTGGCGGTACACGGGTGACGTACCAACCACCGATAGACTGCTAGAAAAATATTAGTGAAATCTTTAACAAAGACAGTGAATGTAATGTTTTTGCAACTTGTTTGGGTAATTAGACATTTGTGAGCATGAGTGATTTGTTGTGGGTTTTTTTTTTTTTTTTAACTGAAAACGTTTTTATACATTTCGCTTCATGCAGTTCTTTGAATGGTCAAGACGTTCAGATACTTGTATTTTTATGTCATACATAAAAACATGAATATATGTAAGGCGATGCAGTTGTTTTATGTGTTTTTATTTTTATTAGTCAATGTGAGGACCGCACTTTCTTAATTAATTGTGTTGATGGGTTTCTTCCATTGCATTAAAAAGTACTGCATTGGTGCAGTCGAAACATGTTGAAGTCAAATTTAAAAAAAAAATCAAATTGATATCACTAGGTTTCGTATGGAAAAATTTAATTATATTTTGAAGATTTACATGTAAGCATAAGAAAGTTTTGTGAGAGGGCGCTTGATTCTGATGTAAACCTGTGCTACCCCCCCCCCCCCTCCCAACACCCAACACACACACACGTTAATGATAGTTTCCTTTTATTTCGCAATGAATTCACATGATTTAATCTACGATAATTACATGTATAATGAAAATATACATATCTGACAAACTCTTTAGCCAAATTATTAGATTATTTAGCCATCATTAAAATGGAATTATCAATGTTTTATTATTATCTGTGAATTTTGGTGACATTGATATTTTAAAAGATGTCTTTTGAAACGTGCTCAAGCAATTCAACTTCAGTGTGAGTCTAGCTCTATTCTGATAAGGTGCGCTGCGTTTTTTTATAGGGTTGGGTGGGGAGAGACCTGCCGAAATATCCTGACGAGCCAAACATTAAAAAAGGAAACAAAAATTTTCTCAATCATCACAATCCTTATCGAGGAGTGTGGGAGGGGGGAGGGGGTGCACATTCAGCCTCGGTTTTAAAATATTTAGGCCTAATATTGGCGAATTCGCGAAGTTTCATTATATTAATCTCAGCCCAAAAAACCATCACATGAAAAAATTTCGGTTTTCAGAAAAAGTTGTGGTGGCCGGAGCTAACACCCCCTTTCTTTTGCTAGCCCTCGTTTTGCTAGATACGTGCCTGTTGATTCTTTTTCAGAAATAGAAACTTTAGAAATTATAATAAGGCTTAACTAAATTTCTAAATAGTCTAAATAAATAACAGTCTACAGCACCCATCTTCGCAAACCAAGAGTTTTCGGTCCACTCCATTAGATAATAGCACCCCTCTTCCACTTTTTGTAAACAGAACGTTTTCTTATACCTAATATTTAGCCATCATTGTACATGTACATATAAAAAATTAAAAATAAAATGACATCCAGATCACAAAGCCCCCCCCCCCCCCCCTTTTTTTTCCCAAATCACCGTGTAAAAACAGTCTCTGGTAAAAATTATCAAAATTTCTCGATCATTAATGCAACCCATGGCCCAACATATTATGACCCAGTAGAAGAATTTAAATAAGATTTATCTTACAAACAAAAATCTCAATGTGTCAAAATACTATTGATTGATCAGAGTAACCACCTTAATCCGGATTAGGGTTCAGATATTACTCATCAGATCGAAAGAGTTGCGCCCCTTGTGAAATAAAAATGTCATGGCGGAGAAAGTAGACTTCCGTGACGAGATGAAAATAAAAGACAGAAAGTGACATAAAACATGTCGGAGAGAAAATTCAGGCAGGTCCTGCACCGCCAGGGCGAGGCTGCGAAGATCCGACAGTCGGTGGCTCTACAAATGAGAGAGAATATCATTCTGGTAACGTTGATTCGTTTTCTTTTGCAGACGATATATTCAACTGCCTAACCCATGTTTTGATTAAAAGTGAGTGTGGGAGTAATTATGTTGGGTGGTACTCGCGATACTCATTATTTATTTTTTCTTCCAGATTAAGATAAAAATGTTACGTTTGGTTGTTACAGATTTGTAAATATCTCTCGTTTTTAAGAATATTGAACCCAGAAGGCTTGGCTGTTATTAATTAACATCATAGGCCTAAACAGGCTTTTACAAGATCATGTGTTGTAAAATGACTCTAGACACTATATATGAAAGTAAAAAACGTAATTGTCTTTTGTTAATGGGGATTCAGGGGATTGAGTAAGGGGAATATGTGGAGAAAGATAAGCAAGATGATCTAGTATCTGAATGTTATGCACCGAACACTGAAAACAATTATTAGAATGTTATTAATTATGTTAAACATCTTAGACCACTTTCCTTACTTAGAAAAGTTGAAATATTTCTTAGGAGGGGAACTTTGTGGGCCACATGTTTTAAATCTGTAGTTTTCTGCTTAGTTGCCTGTGGATTAGTAAAAACATATGGGCATGCATCTGTTTTATTGCTATCAAACTGCACATAGTGAATATATCTCTGAATCGTGTAAATAGACTGTTTACCATGTCTTAAACATTTTGTTATATCAACTTATTAAGATAAAGAATTAAGACAATACTGCAACGATTCTCTAAAAATTGACACCAATGAAATTTTATTGAAATGAAACTGTACATTCAAGAAATATACTTTCTTATGCAATATATCATGAATAAAAACTGGAGTATTATACCTGTGGTTCTTTGCTATAACAATAAGAGGCCTCATTAACAAATGATGTGATTGGATACATGTATTGGTAATTGAATTATTTCCCTTTGTATGTGATCTTGATTGACAGTCTGATGTCTGAGTTATTGTAACATGTCTGCAGGGGTTATGTCGGTTCCCAGTGATCTAGTTTTGGTGGCCTGTTTTATAACAGTTTGATGGACAGATTCACACTCTTTGTATGTTTTTACACTAATGGGTACATATCAGGCTGGGCCATCTCCAACCAAGAGCCACGGAGAGGTGTCCAATACACACCTCATGTGAACAGAAGAAGAAAGTCTTAACATATACAGCATTGCACCTCACATTAATGAATTCCCTTCATCTTGGGGTTTTTTTTCCTATGGTAGCTTACTTAATTTTGTTAGTTGCAGTTGAAAGAAAACTGTAGTTTTCATGGGGTTATGAAAAGTCAGGAAGAATGAGATAACATTTCTCTTCCTTTCTAATCTCTTGCTGAATCCTATAATCAAAGATCAAGGAAATAAAGGAAATTATCTCCTGGTCTTATCACATTAGAAAATCATTTTTGGTCAAAGAAGAAATGCATTTACTCACAGAGCGTTTTCACTCTTGTCTTAATTGATACAAACTTAAACTTGTCTAGAGAGCATGTTTATTGTGATAAAAGTAATGTTCTCTGTTTATTTGATATGTATTTTATTTATTTTGGTTGTGAAGGATTTCACTTTATTGCTTCATGCAGTAAACTCTTTCTTGAAGCCAGTGCTTTTATAGTTAATAATTGAGAACTTGTGTTGAAACTTAAAGAAGACCGGAAAAATGCATTTTACTCGATGTAGATATAAATGTTTTCTATCAGTTCAAGGAGTTTTAGTTTAAATTCTTTTGTTGTCAAGAAGGTGTTGAATTTCTTGACACAGGTATAAATAGAGGGGAAGTTTACATTGAGGGGGGAACTCTATAACACAATTGTATCAGGATTTAAACATTGACAATGATTCTGTGTTCTCTAAAGTGCAATTCAATGAGTTATTTTAGAGATTTATACACATGTATATAAATCTTTTTCAAATGTTGTATGAACATAAACATAATTCCGCTATTATTAATGCCTTTCAATAAACATGGCATATTATTTGATGCAACATCACTGCATCATGTTTGATATTGATTGATAAATACCCATAGTAAATCATGCAGTTTTCATTGTTATAGAATTATGATTGTGTTAATGGTGCTTGAAGAATATATATAGATAGAGTAATTCAGGAATAGATGCATATTAAGATATGAAAAAATCCATAAATTTCATGTATTACATGAACATCCTTAATTTGTTGCTGTCATTATTTCAACAGTTATTAAAATCACAATATTTTCCTGGTATATACTAGTAAAACTTACTCCCATTTACCAGTTGACCAATACCAGAGTTGTTTTTTATCGGAGTACCTCAATCTTTATGTGTATACTCCTTAATCAACATAAATTACTTCCACACCATTTTGATAGCCAAACAATAAAATGTAGAATGTATCACTTTTAAAAGGATTGTTGAATAAATTGTGTGTCCAATCCCTAAGGATGTGTCTACAAAAGTTCACATATTTACATCCATCTCATTATCACCTATAAAACACTTCCCTATGTATTCTCCCCTGCCGGCCCGATACACCCAGGATCTTATTTCTTAAATCTTTAAGGGGGAAAAAATGTGGTATATGAATATAATGTACACATATACATTTCACATTTCTTTTTCATAAGAGACAAGGTGGAATGTCATTACACATTGTTGTCACATTTTTATGTGGTGTTGGTGTGCAGAAGGGCCGAGTGACATTTTACTGTCCAGATTATGGTCTGGTCTCACTGCAAGAACAAGACTACAGTGGGGAACCCAGGGACTATCGGTTTATCACTTATTAATAATTGGAGCGTTGGACTTATCAAGGGGATTTGTATCATGTGTGTGTTGCGCTGCAATGGTTATCTTTTTGAGGGATGTTAGATGAGGAGCCACGTACTATTAAAGGCAATTGCTTCATTGTTTTACACAAGCAAGCTTTGTTCTGTATTGAGGAGGATGGAATATTGTGTTAAGACAAGTTGAGAGTAAATTTACTGGATTCTGGTTGTGTGTGTGTCTGTGTTTGAGACCTGATATGAATAAGAAGAAGAAATTTACTTTACCTCTGCCACAGGTACAGTTCAATCATTCAATTAAACCACCTGTTCAGTCGTAATTTTCTCGAGATGGAATTTGTCATTTTTATCGTGCGAATTAACGTAAACAATGCATGTAAATGTTTGATTGATCACCCCATACATAAGTTTAGAGGATATTTCATAATATATTGATCATTAAGCTACTATAGAGTAACGTTAACGTTTTCTGCATGCATGTTTAAAGTAATTAAAACAATTATCACTTTGATGTTTGTGATTGTAATATAGTGCATGATCAGATTTTTAACACCCGTTTTTGCAGAGGTCGATATCCATTGAGATTAACAACAATTATGACTATTCCAGTCCAGATAAAGGCTGTGTGGTGGTATAGTATGAATTCTTGTTCTTACAAACTGACCCCATTCATCAATGTGTCAAAATCATCAGGATAGCTTAGAGTTCCTGTGTATGTTTGCACATTGATAGTTAAGTTCTGGAATTATATTCAGACACCAGCTCTACAAAATCATATCGCTGAGTTCAGTCAAAGTTATAGTGGTTCTGTGATCTGTATACATACTAAGCCATGCATGCATGTCATACAGACAAGAAGCACTGTTGTTTCTGCCATCTATACGCCTTTTCTTTATCTTTGAGATGATACTTTAATGAATTTGTTTGTAACTAAGGGTTGGGTTGGGTTTACTCCCCTTAATGATTTAATTTGATTAGTTTAACAGACTCATGAGTATGAATTCATGAGAAATTCCAGACTGAGATTCAGGTGAAATAAGGATTGAATGGGGCGTTCACCTTCCTGTTAAAATTCAGCCATCTACCTGTATTTCTGTAACAAGAACCCACCCTCATTTAACCACAGCTATTATCCGTAGTTCCTCAGGCACAATGTTTTAGTAACTCTCTTTTATGTGATGTTGAAATGAAATTTTCTAAATGTCACAAGTCATTTTCATGTAAATGGATACTATGTACTTATATTTTTTTTATAGGTTTAAGGTAATGCAGATCTTTAGATTTCTGATATTGAAAATAGATTCAATTTCTTCTGGTTATATTTTTGCATGTAAAGCAATGTGGGATGCATGTCCAGAAATGAATTCTCCTGTTAATGCATAAAATGAATTTGTAAATGTATTATAGATGTACATCTGTAAGTTTACTGTTATTCTCTTTGGCAATAAGGAGAAACTTTTGATAACACACTGCCTACTGTTGTTGACTTTTATTGTCTTCTATTTCTGCACGATACCATCCACTGAAGTGCAGTGTGTTGATGTGGCTGAAGGGTTTGCAAAACATTGCAATTCCCATGCAGTTCGGTTTAGCCATAACAGTACATGTTAAGAAGATCGAGAGTTGTTTTTCGTATTGGACATTAAAAATAAATTGGTAGAACATATTTTTCCTTTCAGTTTATTCTGTGCATGTATCATGTTATTCCTGAGTACAGTAAATAGCAACCATTTAATACCAAGCATTGATAAATGCATGCTTTGAGTCAAGATTGTTAATTTTTTTAAGAGCCACCTGTTCCATATTCACTTGGAAAAATGATTTTTCCTTTAAAATGAGTTTCATATGGTGCATCTTTTCATTGACATTTATTAAGGGGGCTGTGTGTGGTCAACAAATTAACCATCAGATCTACCTTAAATTTATAAAAATGATTTTTTTAGCTATTAACTTTTATTTTGTGAAGAAAAATTTCATAAATGTTAGCTTTAAAAGTTCAGAATTTTCCTGCATCTTTATATAATAGAGCTCTTCTTTTCAAGGAGATTAATACAGTCTAAAAACGGAGACAACCATTGAGCCTTCTTAAATATAAAATTTGTTCAGCTTTTTTAAGTACTAGCATGGTAATATCTTTGTACAGTACATTTCATACATTTCTTTAGTGAAAGATACAAGCAATAATGCTGCATGCAGTCAATCATGTTGGAAAAATCCATCATATTACATCATAAACATATCAAAAAGTCAGTTGCCCGAGTTATTGATGCATATTGAACAGAGCATATGTACTGTAGAATGTACCTGTTTATAGAAAATATAATTATTTCGGCGGATGATGACAAGGGCCTCGTTGTTACAGTTATGGTGTCTGAAACCAATTTAGACTGTTTTTACGAGTCATTTATTGCTTCAATTTAATCCCGATATTGCATAACGAAGAGTATATTAGCTTCAAGTTGTTGTAGTCCAGCACATGAAAAGTATTGTTATTATTAAACCACAAATCACAAGGAAGGAAGCATTATTGAAAACCATGTAAGAGACCGACTGTTTCTACATGGTCAATTAAGATTTCGTTGTATGAGGTGGGTTTTTTTTTTCATTTCAATCAAGAATGAACCTCGATCAAGCTGGCCTCGTTGTGTCTGTCTGATATAGTTTCATTGATGAGGCAGTTGTTTTGGGAGGAATCGGACATGGTTCACAATCGCTAGTCCTCTCTATCAGAGGGCTGTAATTAACCTGTGATATATTGTCCATCAATGTAGCCTTTATCCTGAAGCATGCAGTGATAATGACCGAATCACATCATACATGTACCTTTCTTCCTACAGGAATTTACCAACAAACTCTCTGTGTAATGGAAAGGAAGGGTTGAGTCAGTGAATTATTTTTCTGTTTTGAGCTTTTGGTATGGGATTTAATGCCAAAGCTGTGTTTCCTGGATAAAGCCCTTGGTGGAAATTTGAAGCTTGTTTTAAATTTCTTGTATCTCTTTCAGTGTTTCTGTAAAATGCCAATGAAATCTGAAGAAGTTTAATGCTTCCATTAACTTTTGGATTCATTATTAGACTTTTGCAAAAAAAACATTATTGGCATTATATCTTTTCATCTGAAAGTCTTTGCAGTGAAGTGTACAGTATTCAGTTGGACTTTTGCAGAAAAGTGACTATCAGTATCTTTAAACAATCTGAAAATCTGAAAAGTACTAATTGCTTTTTGATTGAATTGTATGGAATTTGGATGGAGACTATTCATAGACTGTGTTCAAAACTACATACTTTAGTAGAAAACAAGTGCTGGTACATGTACTAGTTAATCTAAAAGTCTTTGCAGTACATGTACTAAGTATATACCTTTTAAGTGAATTGTGCAGTAATTAATTTGGACTATTCCTGGACTGTGTTGAAAATTATAGATTTGAGTGGAAAACAAGAACCAGTACTAGTTAATCTAAAAGTATAAAAGTATTTGTAGTACCAAGTACATTATAAGTGAATTGTATGTATTCCCAATTGGGGACTGTTCATGGACTGTGTTGAATACCATCGTAGATTAGGGTAGAAAACAAGAACCAGCACTAGTTAATCTCAAAGTCTTTGCGGTACCAAGTACCTTTTAAGTGAATTGTATTTGATTGGGGACTATTCATGGACTGTGTTGAAGACTATAGAAACTAGAAAGTAGAAAACCAGTGCCTCGACTGATGCACCATGGCAGTGATGTACTTGGCCTCTCTGGTCAATTCAAGGCTGATCGATTGGAGACAGGTATAGGGGAATTATGATGGACAAGTTGGTCATGTGATTACTAGAATACTCTTTATGGTTATGTTGTGCATATGTTTAATGGTGGTAACTGTCCCTCTTAATTTTTCAATGTTGACACTATCGGCTCTTCTTTTGTTGCTGTCATTTTTGTAAATCTGTTACTTAGGCACACCTATGATGTTCACTCCATCATCACACTTTGTTTCAAATTTGTTGTGTGTTATATTTTTTTTTTCTGTACTTCATGCAATGGGCGTAAAAAATGATAACATTCAACTTGTTAAACACAAAATGGTAAATACGAAACAAAAAAGTCTTTCTTTATTTCTGCTCACACAGAGATGAAAGCTTTATATATAAGGTTAACTCAAACTACCATAGGCCTAATTGGTCAAGTTCTGTGTAATCATGAAGACCACAAGTATATAAAAATTGACATTATATTCCTTAAGACAACAACAATAGAATGAATAGGTTTTATACTTTGAGTCATAATTGTTTATTTCTGCATTTAAGGCAAATGCATGTGCACATAGTTGTGATAATTGAAAGCACTATATAATTTGCTATGTCAATTGTCATGTGAATTAATGTGAATGCAAGTGATCTTGTAACTTTTTTTTAAAAGGGGGAGGAGTGTATTTGATCCTGGGAAAGATTCATGATCATCAATTTATTACCAAGATGTAGGAGGACACTAGGTGACCTCCACAAAAGTGATTCTCAATGATACTGTATCTTCATGTCACATGCTAAATACACACTTTTCAAAGTAAACAGCCCTTTTCAGTTTATAAGATGGTTTGGTTGCAGTTTATGATAGAATAGGAAACACACTTGACTTTCAGATTAGGATGGGAGCTTTATCAATTGCTGGAGAAATCGCAGTGGAAACACACAGAAAACTAAACAATTTATCATTAAATGGAACAGACATCTCTAATTATGCCAGAGGAGATATAATATAAATAAGCTTCACCCAGGTATACACTTTAGATGACTTTGTAGCAAGGATACTGGAACCATTTTAACTATTTCAATGCTGCTCCTAGTCTTAGACTGTGTATACATCTTTCATCTGAGCATTAAAAACAAATGTATTGAAATGTAATTTTGATTTTTCCCCTTGTGCATCTTGGTCATCTTTGAGGGGTGCATTATATTGTTAAAATTAAAGCTTTGTTGGCAAGATTGAAGGAATATTTGAGTTGTCGGTGAATTTTTTGTTACTGAGATATTCTTTATATCTGCATGAGTAAAGATGCAACTCTTGTTTTTCTGTTATGGAGGAGGGGGGGGGGTGCTTTTTTGACTGTGCTGTTATTGTATGTTTTCAAAAATAAAAGAGTCTGGGCTTGATGGATTTATGGCTGTATTCTGTTTATGTCTCTATACTGTCTAAATCAGAATTCAATATTTTTCCCAGTTTGTGGCCAGCCCAGGACACTCGTACTAGTTATGGTGTATTATTCTGTGCTCTATTGATAATTACGTTATGTTATGTAAATGTAAAGGAGGGAGTGATCAGAATATTGGCAGGTAAATCCTAATCAAGACAAAACATTCTCTTTGGGAGTTCTTGTCAGAAATGATTTCATTTGCATGAAGGGAATAACATACTAGTCACAATCTCAAGTGTAGAGACTATTACGGACACCATTTACATACATGTACCTGTAGTAAAGATATTTGATTTAGTTCTTAAATGCTTTAGTGGAATATTATTTAGTGTGTATATAATATTTGTAGAACTGATGGCAATTGATCAGGGTTGTCTCTAAAAATTGAAGTAGAAGGAAGAAATAAAAAAGTAAAAGGGGGGGGGGTCTGTGGGTCTAGCTTATAGCTAGATTTAGATTGTGTTTGAAGTTCAATGATAGCTGGGAAATTATGTAATTATATGCATGGGGGGGGGGGGGGGGGAATTTCCCTCCCCATTGGTCTTAGTGGGGGGGGGGGGGAATTCACCACCCCATGGGTCTTAGAGACAACCCTCGCAATTAATGAACCATTTAAGACTCAAAATAACCAAATTACTAAATACAAGATTATGAAAGAAGACAATAATTCAGTAAAGGAATGCAAGCTAGACGTACTACACCAGATTAAGTTTGCTTTGTTTGGGTAATTTCATTGTTCAATTTTAAACCTTAAACTGATTACTTCTTCCTCTCTTGCGTTTGATTACTTCATATTCTGTATTCTTTTGAAAAAAAATGTTACCTGTAATTTTTAACATAATTTATTGCATTTTTAGCCGGGCTCTGCTGAAAGCAGAGTCCTGGCTATAGGCAGGCAAATCACCAATGTTACTATAAATAGCACAAATAAACAAACAACCAAACAGCGTCAAGGTAAAGCTTCCGCTAAACCAAATAGTTACACAAAGAGCCACGTTTTGTCAAAAGTGTTGGCATTTTGTTTCTTTTTTTAAAATTTCGTATGAATTGTCTATCTTTTTTAGTTTTCTTATTAATAACGTGTTTTAAAAACATTACTATGCATTTTGGACACATACAATGCGCATGAATTTCCATGAACTACTTTGCTGCGCGATGAAGAAACGGGGATTGAATATAGAATGCTTGTTGCAGAATTCAAGGCAGCAACTGTTGAACTTTTTAACTTCTACTAGACAGACATATTTTTTGTTTATAGCCGCTTACAAAATTTGGTCGCTTGATCTCTGATGCTTTGCCGACATTAAAAGCATGAGAGAGAGAGAGAGAGAGAGAGAGAGAGAGAGATTTTCAGTCTTTACTTCACAATATGCATAAAGACACACCAAAAGAGCCCGGCATTCAGTACTTCAGTACTTTGATTCAAGCTAGGGGAGTTAAGCAAAAGTTCCAATTAAAGCTTTAAATATACATGTATCACTATATCTCTCCCTGCAAATCATAGTGACAAACAAATATTTTAAATGCAAATTGCTCAGATTATTCGTAAAATCATAAATGGGTGACTTTTGATTGACATGATTAATTAAGATACATGTACCAGTATTTGTAAAATCATAAATGGATGGGTTTTGAGGGCATGAAATAACTATGATGTTTAAAATGTAATACACTTTAATATTTTTAACAGCACTTCACAGAGAATGACCCCATTTGTATGTGTGCTATGGCAAGTTCAGAGTAGACACATTTAAAGTGGTGTAATAAAGCTATAAAATCTGTTTACCTGTGAAGATGCTCTGAATGAATGTCCAATATGATAGAAGAGTGGTGAATACTTGAAGGGTGTTCATATGTTATGAGTACATGCACTTGACTTTGATAAACTTATACAGTTTTGACTAAACTGCAATTAGAAACTGCACAGAACTGAATCATAAGAAACTTCCTGTATGTATCACTTTCCCGTTGGAAGGGGTGAAAGCATTGACTCAGATCCATCCTTTACTTTATTGTATCTATATATACAAGTGTAATAAACTTAAAATAACTCAAGGAAGTTTATTTTTTAAGGGTTCGGCCATAACAATTTTCAGTGATTGAATGGAAATGTACATTGTCACGGTAATATTTATATACTGTTGTTAGTAATTCACACTGTCCACTTCCTTTAGTTACATGCATCACATGTACCACAGAAGACTATTTATTAATTCTCACAATTATTAGCATATTTCCGTTATTTATACCGGTTTCAATTTACCACAAATGCTGTAATCTGTGTGTATTTGCTTATATCTATGAGTTCAAGGAGTTATAATCTTTCCCTGTACTGATTATGAAGTCACAACTTGAGTTTTTAAGGCATAATGTATGCAATGTATGCTGTTGATGCTTTTGATATTATCTTTTATCATTTTTTTTACCCCTGTGTTGAAGGTTTCTATTTTTTGTGATTTGTAGGCCAGACCTAAGCAGGTAGACCCTGTGGACTATGAGACATACATTGCCAAGAACAAGAGCATCCTCCACAATGATCCACAGAGGGAGATGCTCACATTCCCCTACGATGACATCGTCATTCCGGTATGTCAAATCTAATCATTTTTTTAGGGATTAAAAATGAGAGAGAGAAAAAATGCCATTTTTGGTACCCGGCATTGAAATTGTTAACATTGGAGACATTCTGAGAAATATTGGGGAAAAAATTTGCTTTCAATCATTTTTGTTGTTGTTGATATTTTTAAATTTATTTCAAATACATTTTTTATTTTTTATGAAAAATAGACCAGGAAATGGGTTACTAGTTCAGTTATATATATATTCAGATGTATGTCCTTTTCAGGAGGTAATAAATTCGGAAAATTTTGATAAATTCAGTTGGAAACAAATATCTTTTTTTTGAAAAGCGAATGAGCTAGGCCTTTCAAGAGCAGGAAACTTAGATAATTGAATTATAAGTTCTGGATTGATTTGTGTTAATTTTTGTATGCTTGTATTTACAGTTCATTATACTTGTATTTGTAATGCAGGTATTGTTAAAAATCCTATACAGATATACTGTCAATTTAGGTCATCAATAAACTGTTTTCTTTCAGCCCCCAAACCCACCCAAGAAGATGCGTACCCTATACTCCACCGTTCCTGATTCGGCATTAGACGAGGCCAAAGATCTACTGGTTCGACAGTGCATCAAGTCGTACACAGACACTTGTCATGTTGTCAAGTATAAGTACAATGCTTATGCTGGGAGATATGAGAAACTTCCAAAGTAAGAACCACTGATTATACATGTACTGTGGAATCATTATCAGTTGTCACTGTGGTGACTCAATTTTTGTGGATTTTGTGGCTACCACTCACCTATGGATTTAAATCCACATAAAATGATAAAACACAGTACTATTTCATTAACTACCTTATATCTACAAGTGAAACCACAAAATTCAGTCCCCTGAACCCGTGAAAAATTGATCATTCTTATTAAAATTGGCCCCTAGGAAATTTGATGATTCCACAGTAGCTTGTATCATATTACACAGTGAATGTCATTAACTTTTGAACTTATCCTATTCCATCATAAACAAGTCTGACTGGATGTTATAACTATAAGGTCCTGTATGTGTGTGTGTAATAGGTTAATGTTTTTATGTCAATATTGAGATTTGTTTTTAGCATTAGGCAAACTGACCCTCTACCCCATCACACGTTTGAGATTGATGCTGAACCTGAGGATAAAGGGGATGAGGTGACTATTGCTTGCACATTACACAGACAGACACACAGATATTCCTATTATAATTATTGTGCAGACAAGACATTTCAATTTAACTTATTTGTGCACAGGGCATTCTAATTAAAAAGAAAACACACATAGGCATTTGAACAATCAACTGCATGTTCACATTTGTTCACGTTGACTATTGAGCACACAGAACTTACCAATTAAACTATAATTGTGCATACAAAGACATTTTGTGAAAAAAAAATTTTTGTGCAAACTGACCTTCCAATTAAACTTTTGTGTAAACTATGAGAGGCATACAGTATTCATTGAAATATTTTGCAGTATTAATATCTATAGCGTATTTTGAATTCTCAGGACACCAGAAGTTTGACTGCTAGTATCCAGAAGACAGGATGGCTGTACAAAGGTCCTGATGGAGGGAAAGAGAACATCATTAGCTTCACAAGGGTAAGGTTATACCAGGGCGTCAGTATATATTTAGGAAGGAAGTGCCACTATGGTGTGTAACATGTTGTGTAACAGAGGTGCATGTATATTGCATTGCATGTTTATCCACTGCAATAAACTCAGAATATCAATTATTGATTAGTGAATTTTAGAATTATAATCAGTTTTTCTCATTCAGTAATTATATAGACATGCTGATTAATGTATTGTGATGTTGTCTATTTTAGCAATTCAAGAAGAGGTACTTTGTGCTGAAACAGGAGTCGGATTTCACCTTCAGTTTACAATTCTACAAAGATGAGAAGAAAACAGATGCCAAGGGGGCCATCTTTATGGACTTGGCTGTGGAGGCAAAGCCAGTGAGCACAAACATTGCATGTTATTATATTCCAGTATTCAACAATGCTATAAACACAACACATATTGGGAAAGATTAAGCTGAGTTTCCTAATTGTTGAATCAATCACCCTTTCCAATATCTTTGCTGTATTTTTACGTTGTATCTTTGTGCATGATTGTGCGGTGAGCTCGAGTAAATAAATGGTGTTCTGGTGGAACATTTATAGCACCACACCCATTATTGAGCATCAAAAGATTGTTTCTGACAATTTTTTTTTGGGTTTTTTAAGAGGGGGGGGGGGGGGGGGGGGGATTCTCCGTAATTCCATGAATTAAAAATACAGCCTTTATTTTTTTCTAAGATCAATTTGTTGTCAGCCAAGTTAGGTGTATGTGGTTGTAATGTGTGGATCTTTTTATGTTCAGTCCTAATTGACAAAAAAAATTCCATTCTTATTTCATTAAGGCCAAGATCTAGTAAATGATTCAAGACTGTCTTTTTGGTGTTAGAACCATTATGACGTCATAATTGATTTGATGAATCTTTTCCCGTATTTTACGGCTTTAAAGGAATTATGTAGAAAATAAAACAATATTTTGACATTCTATATTTAATCACGGGAAAAGTAATCCTGGTACCTATATTCAATTTGACATCATTTTAAAGAGGATGTCAAGGGCTTGTTAAATGCTGTTTTTGGAGAGACTGTAGGCATTCTAGATATATTTCATTGGTCAAAAATGGACAAACCTCCTAAATTTGTTACTTTTATTCTTCATATTTCATAGAAAATGGTTGTTTAAAACATGATTCTTCATGGTGTTTACCAAAACTTTTAGCCCCGGTACACCCCATGAAACAAACATATTGTTATGAAGCATCATTAAAAGAATTTATATCTTGAATTTTATAAACCTGTAGGCACCTTCATTTACTAGATCTTGACCTTAAATTCAAGTTCATGTCTTGAAAAGTGCTTTGTCATGATTTAATTGTGGTAGGTTTCAAGCCACATATCACATACATGTGCAGACGTGCAGTTGTTTACAAATCCAAATTTATTTCTTTGTTCTAGAACTCGAAGAGAGGGAAGCACTGCTTTGAGGTCCACACAAATGACAGGCCACCTTATGTGTTCGCCGCGGAGACAGAGGCTGATATGAACGACTGGATCAAAGTGTTGAACAAGGTCATCAACGCGGCAGAGACCGCCTCCAATGTCTCCATGGAGAAAAGCAGAGGTACTGTATGGGATCTGTGATGTTCATTAGGGGGCTCACATTTGGTGCATTTTGAGGGTATTCCTTACATACAAACTAGCCTCCCCAACAAATAATGAAACACAGTATACACAAAACTACATCCCAGTCAACCTATAAAAAGTTGAAAATCCACGAAAATTTACCCCCAACAATTAGGTCTACCGGTAATTGATTGTTACACACCCACACCCACATTAAGCTCATGCAGATACTGAATTGGACAAATATTTAAAAAAAGGCAGTAACTATTGATTTATTGTTTATATATAAGGCTAACTTTTGTCATCTGCCTGAAAACTACATATGTATCTGTGTTTTTAGTTACAGGTACATATACTTTATCTTATGGTATTTACTCTGTTTTTCTCTGTTATAGATGAAATGCATACACCAGACAAATCTAGTGAAAAGTCTGAAGTCAGTATGCATCCCGAATTGGCAAAGGTAGGACTCAGGGGGAGAAGTCTTTAAAATCTAATGAGTTCTCTTCAGTGAATCAGGGAAACTGATAAGAAGCCTTGTTATTTTCAAGACAGTGTGAATTTTTTATCTTAATTTTTTAAATTTCAACAATCTGTTGTAGAATAAGCATTTAACATAATTACAATGTAACAGGAATGAGTAATATGCAATTTTATCTTCACCATTGTGATTCTGATTACTTATTATATCATGTTGAGGAATTTGGCTGTTGCAATGGTTGGACAAGAAAGGTTAACATGCATGCAATGATTAGATATATTATTTTGACTTTATAGACCTCTTAATGTAAAGTTTTTCAGATGTTTGGGCATCCTTGACCAAAAATAAACTAAAGTTACCTGAATGTAATGAATTCATTTGTTAATTAATAACTGAACAACTTCCTTTATCTCTCCAGTACAACAGAGAAAGTGAAACCATGCTCACAAAAGCAAGAGAGGAGGGCAGACATAACCTGTATAGAGTTTATCCCAATATTGTAAGTTAATTGTCTCAATGTGATAGTTCTTTTTCCTGTTGTTCTTATTCACATTGTACATGTTGAGTTTTATATTGGTTTAGTCGAACTGGATGAGAAAAAATATTAGGTTATAATCTAAACTTGTATTTGTGACTGACTTGTCATGCAGCATTTTACATTTACTAGCCAAAATTTTAGAATAGCGTATTTAATTTTTTTTATCAAATCAGGCAGCTATATGGGATTGTGCAAAATTGAGCAAATCAATTCACTGGTTTAAACATATTCTATTGTAAAAAATAAAAAGGATAAGAAACAAAGACTGGCAACTTGCATATTTTCCCCTTACAAACAAATCAGTGAACATGTATCAATAAAATTTTGTTCACTTTTAAAGTGTGTTTAAATTTAAACAACTAGGTTTTAATGTTCATTTAATGTTGATATTTTTTTTCCAGAGGTTTCACTTTGATGAGGATGATGAGGAGGAGGGAGGTGGAGAGAAGCCGGAGGAGATTGAGGTGTTTCCCTCCACACACTGTGACCGCTACATGATGAGGCTGGTCGACTTCAAACTCAAAATGCAGGCCAACTTGGCCGAGGAGGGATTGGGTCAGAAGTTCACTAATGTAAGGCCACCACTCTTCCTGCTGTGTGATGTTGATATGTAACTGTTTACTATGGTATAAGCTTGTAAAAGTTGTACAAAGAATTTCCCTTCAGTTTAAAAACACGCGTAACAATATATGCATAAAGCTTCTTTCCTACAGTTTAAAAACATTTGTAACAGTATATGCATGTAGCTCTTTTGATATAGGATGTTGAATTTGTTGAATTGTAAAAGCCAGATGATGGCTGAAATTACATAATTAATAATTTCTTATACTATTAATGATTTGACATTCATATTGTTATTCTAAACACTAGTACATGTATCTCCATATGTTCATGTATAATAACTTAGTACCGGTAAATGTTAATCAGTGTAAAGAATAAATCTGTAATCCAATATTTTTTTTCTTGCAGCCTGAACCTTTCTTTCTAAGTTTTGCATTGTATGATGCAAAGGAAGGAAAGAAAATTTCAGAGGATTTTTACATTGATCCAAACGAGCTTGAGATCAAAAAGATGATTCCAGATGAGGTCCTGTGTGCCTCAGACAAACTCAACACAGTAGAGGGAAAGAACTCTGCCCCACATCTCTTCAACCTGTCTGAAGAATGGCTGCTCAAAAAAGACAGACATGTATGAAATCCACCTATGTTTGTATAAAGATACTTTGTAGTTGGAGTTTTATGTGAAGTGCTACTTTTATTTTGCAGTATAATCTCAAATGCAAATGCTGAAAAAAAAACGTATTTTGAAATTCATTCTTCAATTGGGTCGAAACATTTTGTTCTAATTTCTTAATCCTTTGTTTTGACTGGGAATCTTATAATTTTTTTTTACCAAGTTTTGTGTAATAAAGTTATTGGAAGAAGGCTAAAATAGAAAGATTATCTTCTTACAAAACTTATCCAAAGTATTCAAAAGATGAAAAATAAGAAGTGATGAAATATTTTGCCTGTTGTTCTTGAGATACTTTTATCTAAAGTGTATAAGAAAGGGGGTTAAAAAATCTTAACTTGCATTAAAAAATTGAATATGAATTGTATAAGAAGTGATGACAATATGTTTTGTCATGTCATTGTCAGGGTGTGTTCTCGGTGACGTCCTGCCATGCGGAGGTGTACCTGTTTGTGAGGATAGAGAAGGTCCTACAGGGCTCCCTGTCCCAGGCCTGTGACCAGTACCTCAAGGCTCCCTCCGGAAACAAAATCTACAAACAGATGAAGCAGTTCTGTTCTCAGATCGGACATCACCGCATGCCATTCGGATGGGCAGCTAGGTGAGAAATTCACACAAATTCAGAAAAGATAATTCAATACAGTATCAACAAATTTTTGTGCAGTAAATCACTGTTACCGCAAACATGCTTGTAACAATTTCAACAATTTCCCATTTAGTTTCAATCCTTCATTAATTTATAAATTATCACCCCTGGCACTTTACTATAAGCATATTAAACAGATCTTTGGATCCCTGTACAGTCATGAATTATAATCTTCTTATGTACATTATATATCTGTTCTCCTGTTATTAAGGTTTTTGAAAAAAAAAAAAAAAAACTTTCACATTATTCAAATTAAATTACAGACAACTGATAATTGAATCCAATGGCCCAGCAGAAATGAAAATCTTCAGGCAAGAAGGATCCAAGTTTTCAGAACAGGAAGTTATAAAGATTCTACAAGACTTGAAAAAGTAAGTTTGTGTTTCATACATAAATGACACCTAGAGCCTTTTTCTATATGCTTGAATTGAATGATAATGAGTGTAATGAGATACGTACTATCATTCTTCTTGTTGTTGATTCATTCAATACCAGTTCTGGAGATGTTAACAAGTAACAAGGAAGCATCAATATTTGAATAGATCAAAGTGAATTTAACTTGTAATGGTTTTTTTACCTTTTTAGACCAGAAAAGCAAGGAAAACTTCAAGAGATTCCAGGAACTCTAAAAGTGATAATCCACAAAACAAGCCCAGAGCAGCCTTTACAAAGTAGGTGTCCTATTGAAGTCGGATTTTTCACTACACATTTGGTTAACTTGGTCGTGAAAAACGACTGGAACTACTGGTAGATTTTTAAGCATTGAATTTTGCCATATGAGTAATGGAATGTGATATTTTATACATTGTTTTTGTTAGAGTACTACAAATATGGTATGGTATGATGATCTCTCTCAGAAGTTAATTCTCTTATCTAAATTTTCCATTTTTTACGAAATCTTTTCTAGAATACTGGGTGGTTAATGACATTGAAATACTGTGTCTCCTATTAAGTCTGGTAAATCTTCTGATCTTTGAGTAGCTGTGCACATTACAGGGCTCTTGTTTTTCTGTTGGTTTTATTATATATATATCTTCGTTATTTATCAAATTTTTATTTAATTCATGTATGCATCTAATAATGTTATTATAGTGCACGTTGAACTTTATTCTCAAGGGTCTTTCAACTAATTTTCAATTTTTTTTTTTTACTTATGTATATATACTAGTACATGTAGTAAATATAAATTACATAAATTTTTCGACAAAAACATGCTGTACATGTAGTACAGTTATTCAATTTCTATATTTTTTGAATGATGTTTTAATGACTTTACATGCATTTGAATTTTCCAGATACATTAACTTCCTCCCTCGTGCCAATCAAGCCATTTCCTATCCCCCCGCCTGACCCCCCAGCAATAGAGGTGGAGCAGTTTGTCCTAGATAGAGCCTCATTTTGTGATACATACGACTCCTACATCAATCATCTTTACGTATATCCCATGAACCTTAGATATGAGCATCAAAAATCATTCGCCAAAGTAAGAACTTTATAGAAAGTGGGGTTCAAAGACTGACATTGCTGTTTATTACTGCTTTTGAAACATTATTGATTATGGGCCTTAAAACAAGTTTAATTTGTTTTATTTTTTAGGCTAGAAATATAGCATGTTGTGTAGAGATTAGAGATTCCGATGATGAAAATGCCATTCCATTGAAGGTAATTTTTTGATTCACCTATCACTCCATGCAACAGAAATGAGATTCTTAAAGTTAATGAATTCAAGTATTTGTGTTCTCTCTGAAAAAAAATATTACCTAAAATTGAGATCATTTGATGAAAACTCTCCTTTATCTGTGTTGAGATTGAGGGGTTGTTTTTTTTGTTGACAGCGTATCTATGCCCGTCCAGAAGTAGGTGTGTTTACAACTGTAGCCAGCGCCACTGTCCTCCATCACAGCACTTCACCAGACTTCTTAGAAGAGGTGAGCTACGCATTTAGAACTCAACAACAGAAATATTCTATTATTTAAATGTATGTCATTTGTTCATTTAAACTTTCAATGTTTAAAGAGAATTCAGAGTATGAATGAGTTAACTATAAACCAGTGGAAAAAATGAATGCTAAAAATTTTAGCCAGAGATATGCTTCCAGGGAAATGTTCATAATTTTGACACATTTCAATTGTAAAAGTAACTTTATCAATTTCTGTATTAATTAATTGATCTAATTATAATTTAACTGATTTTATGTTGTTTGTGTAGGTGAAGATAGCCCTCCCCACTCAGTTACATGATAAGCACCATATATTGTTCCGGTTCTACCACGTTAGTTGTGAAGGCTCAAAGTCTAACCGTAGTTCCACGTCTTCCGTCAAGAAACGAGACAACATTGAGACTCCGGTCGGGATCGCCTGGCTCCCACTACTCACCCAGGGCAGGTATGTCAACCACTGTGGTCTCATTGATATTTAGTGGCCATTAATTGTCATTAATTGGATTAACTAAGTAAAAGTCACAGTCTCAGAGAAATGGGAATTTGGAAACATAGTTCTTTTCATACAAATTTTCAGAGGTTTCTTACATTGATGAACATTTGATTTTGTGATTTTACTCATTTGACAATGAAATCCTTGAATATTGGTGTTAAAGGAATTATAATAAAATGTCGATGACATAACACCAAACATGTATATTAATTTACTAGTAGTTGAGACTGACATTATTATGAAGAAACAAATCAAAGAGTGAAATTAACGGGTTGATGAAAATTTGATAACATGATATGTTATACATTTGTATAACATAGTCTACATACTTGTTTTAATAATGTTTCATCGTATTTTCAAGTAGCATATTTTTGACATGTTAAGTTAGAAAATACTTGACTTTGGGAACAATTGGTTACTGTATGATACATGTAGACTTAGAGTATATGTGTTGGGATTTTATTACAGGGTTACAGTGGGAGAGCAGAATGTCCAGGTGGCAGCTTGTACAGCATTACCCAAAGACTACCTCTCCACTAAATCCCCTGACAGAACGGTAGGCTCATCTTATAACTTATAACAAGAAGAACATTGCTGTGGATAGAATATTGTTTGCTCTCTAAAAAACTCAGATTTTGTTTTGTTTTGATTTGAACGTTTTCATGATACATATAAAATTATAGTTTACCTCTTTTTAAGATTTTGTGTGTAATATGATAATTCATGTTGTGTATGATATGACAATCCATCATTTTAAAAATGAAATTCTTATTTTTCATCACTATTTGACATTTATGAATTAATAAATGTGAATATAAATTACCGGTATCTAAAGCAATTACAAACAATTAAATATATATTGCTGTTTTCTTTCCAGGCTCCAGCACCAGATATCAAATGGGTCGATAATGGTAAACCAATATTTAGGGTCAAAGTTCAGCTACATTCAACACTTTACACAAAGGTACAGTCAAATCAAAGGCAAAACATTGAAGTCCATTACGTTCTGTCATAAGATCTCTTGCATTTTACAGGAAAAGGATACTGTTGGTCTTTTTATTTAAGTTTTAAAGTTTTTTGTTTTTAATTTACTTGCATGATTCTAAATTTTTATTCCAAACAAAAAAAATGAAAAATGAAAAATTTAGTTTGTAATTATAAGCATTATAACTTTGAGAGCTGAGTGAATTTTTTGTGTTTTTTTTTTAGGATCAGCATTTACACAACTTCTTTTACCATTGCCAAAAAATTGAGAGTGCGTTGATGCCAGGAACAGATGTGGACAGCTTGAATAAACTGAAGGTGGGTATCTGTAGTGAATGACACTCAACATGTACATGTACTATTGATGATGGCAATGTCATGTAGTGTGTATACTTACATGATCAATTGAAATATACTATATGACAAAGTCAAATGATTGGATACCTTGGTACAAACCTTCACACATCACTGTTGACTGTAAGTGATATAGATAGCCTAGCTAATATGTTGTTATTGTATGATGACAATTTATGGCATACACAGTTAGGCATTCTATAAAATTGGTGAATTTTATTGTTAAATTTCTTTTTTTTAGAAGACTAGATTGTGACTAGGTTATATTTGGTGCAAAATACATGTGTATGTAGATATTTATACATAAAATATATTTTTTTATTTTGTGTATCTCATTATCTAGTAGAAGGAATTATTACAACACTTAATATTATTAACCTGAATTGTTTATGATTTTTAGCCACATTTTGGGGTATTTTATACGTATCACTATCTCCACAAGTTTAACGTTTCACGTAGCGAATTAACTTGGGTATCTCTGTCAGCTTTGTCTGTAACATTTCAACAGCCTGATGCAAAACTGCTATGAATTTTCTTCTGAAAATGAGATTTTAAAATTTTTGAATTTTTGACCATCCAATTGTTATTAAAAAGTTGGAAAATAGCACTGCATGTCTATAAATGTGCAAAAGCTTTAATGACAGAATGTTAATTCTGATCACTTCAGTGCTTAAAGTATCATAGATTTTACTGACATATAGATCATTTTCAATAAGTCAAAATCAAAAGACCTGGGAATTTTTATGAAGATCGATATTTAAGTTTTTGAACTACTGTAAACCATTTTTTATTCGCGTGCGAGAAATTTTCATGATGTTAGATAGAGCCTCGCCGTCGCAAATATTTCTCGCCGCTGACCAGTCCTTGTCATATGGTTGTAAAAACAACAAGGGTCTGGTAAGGCTTGGTCGCGAACATTAGTTGTTGCGAACCAGTTCCTCGGTAGTTAATTGTGAAATAAAGTCGCCGCAAATAAAAGTTGGTTTACAGTATTTAGATGTGACGATGTAACTCAAAAAATACATAAATATGTTCTTTGATTATACATTTTTTAAAAGAATAATTTGGGGTCTGTACAGTAGGTGCACACTGCACATACATGTACATCATTTGTTCTTTTATATGACTATTGATGCTATATGGTAATACTGTGTCACATAACAGCTTGACAAGCCTACCCTGGATTTGGAGAAAACCTTTCTATCAAATTCTACTAAGGTAACATTTCTTAGAGATTTCACCTCCCACTTCAACTAAGTATTGTGAATGACAACCAAAACCAATATTTAACACCTAAAAAAAACAACAGCAAAAAAGTGCATTTTGGAATGACCCATATTACATTGATATATATTTATATAATTATAATATTGATATGTATCAATTGATATAAGATTTAATAGCAATTTTCCCTATTGATACCAAATTTGTGCTTTTATGTGCACATACCGTTTTATCTGCAAGTTTTGACATTTATCTTGATTAGAGAACATAATTGCAGTGAAAGAATCATGTCAGCTAGCCAAATTGAATACATTTTGAGACTGATACACAGTGTGAATATTGATAGAACTAGGTTAGATCTTTGGTCACTGCGTTACTGCACATCTGCGTGATTAGTACTAGCATACACTGCAGATAACATCTAGTTTGCTTTTATCCACATGCACTTTTAAAATAAAAAAACAACAAAAAACATCATCATTAGGAAAATCTTTAAAGAAATACATGGTCATCGGTTTGAGTTTAAGTGATTTTTTTTTTCTTGCTTTTGGATAATAACAGGTAAAGGGTATTTTGTTCATTTGCTTGCTGATCTAAGTTATCAATGAAAGCTTTGAAACAAAAAATAAATAATGGCATGAATAAATTAGCTGAATGTGACAATGTATTTTATTTATGAAATTTAATTAACACGGTATTATTGCTGTTTTGCAAAGAAAATTTCATTGTTATCAAATGCAAGAAAGGTATGGTATTTTTTCATACACCTTGGTTAAATGATTACATATAATATTTATATCTACTTTCACGTAACTACTGACTAATCTTCAGAGATGTATATATCAGCCGTGCTTGACCTCTGTCTTTGCAGTCCCTCCATGCTGTGGATGTGCTGACGTACGTCCAGTTTCTACCCACCCTGTTAAACCAGCTCTTCTCCCTGCTTGTGAAGACAGTCAGTGACGACGTCGCCCTCAATGTGGTCAAGTGAGCACTCCCTTAAACTTGTGATCAATTCTTCAATATTAAGATAAAAGAGATTAATGTTGATGCTGATTATGATATTTTTTTTTGTTCATTGGAAATTTTTTTGTAGGGTTCTAATCCACATTGTGTCGGAGGTTTCTCTTGTTGACAAACAAGATGCTCTCAAGAGTTATGTCAAGGTTGGTATATTTAAGTCAATGGTTTCATGTTATACATGTATGTATGTGAAGGAAATTCGTTTAATATATGTACCTCCATTTGAATTAAGATTAAGTATCTTGTGTTTTGTGCTTTTTGTGAAAGAACATTTTGAAGTTATAGAGTAAAATTTTCTTTCCTTAAACGAAATGAAACTATCATAGAAACTGAGAATTGTAAGTATTGATTATTTTGTTAGAGAGACTGACTACCTGTGTTGTATGTGTTGCAGTATGTATTTAGCCCTGAGCCCGTCCCTAAGGGCACCAAGGGGGCCCAGACGGTACACGAGGAGCTAGCCAAGAATCTGACCACCATCCTACGGCCGGCTAATGCCGACAACGTGGTGGTCTGTAAGTTCCTGAAGTATTCCTGGTTCTTCTTCGAGATCCTGATCAAGAGCATGGCTCTCTACCTCATTAGTACCGACAGGATCAAGGTCGGTACTTTATACTAGTATTACTCTATTGTATTGACTACTATTCTGCTCTTTTGCAGGGAAAATTGATATAGTTTTGCAATATCATATTTCAATGAATTATGTCAGTGTCCTCAAAATAGCAGTACTGCAGTTACCCTGAAGGAGTTTTTGGTCTTGTTTTGCATCACAGTTTAAAAATAAACAAAACTTTGGCCCTTAATTTTTACAATGTTGAATATACCTATTTAAGCATTAATTGCAATTTGGTTTACATTGTTAGTTGAAAAATTAACTTGGTTTTACATTTTTGGTTTTGAAAAATTAAGAGTATAGTACTAAAGTTTCTTTCTTTCAGATATCTCTTAAGTATTAAAGAGTATTGCTAGGATATACGTGTATCAAGTCATTATTGACATCAATGTTTCTAGTGTTTTTACTGCAATTGTAGAGGGCATTAAAAAATGTACTTTTTGTTTTATTTCATCTAACAGATGCCAAGGAATGAGCGGTTTACAGCAGATTACCAGTACAGAATACAGAACCTACTACAAACACTGACCCCCAATATCATACAGAAGCAGAGGGAAATGCCCCGCGAAACAAAGATAGCCAATCAGAGCCTAGCCATGTTTGTAAAGGTGACCAAATTAAAAAATTTTCAACTGATAAATAATTGTGACTTTATGAAAATTAATTTATGAGGAAAAATTTATGAAATCAAAATATATAATCATTCAATATCAATCTGTTGTGAAAGAAAAAAAACCATATGATTATTACCGTTATAAAGGTATTTTTCAAGAGTTAAGATTTATTGTATAGTACATATGGTTATGTGAAGTGATATGTTGATAGGACACATATTTAAAGAACAATGAAATTGAGAAAGCATGAATGTACTGGTATATATTTTGTCACAATGTATTGTACATGTAGTGGCATTTAATGATGAAAATCGTATGGTATGGCTTTGAGACAGTGTGAGTCCTACTTTATTGTAGCGCTGTTTTACTCTGATGGACAGAGGATTTGTATTCAAGAATATATCTGCCTATGTGGAACAGTTTGGACCTGGAGACTCCAAGGTAAAATATGTGTATACAAATCAAACTGTGGACAGATATTGGCATCATTATCACTATCAGACAGTTATTTTGAAGGTATTTTTTAGTACTTTTAACTAACTTCTTTTGGCATGGGAGAAATATTCCTGACATTCATATGTGCTGCTTGAGAATATTTTGTTGTCGCTTACTGTTATATATTAATATGAAATTGAACCTCAGTTGCAAAAAAGTTCTTTGTAAACCACTTTGAAATCTACGGTTGGTAAAATGAAATGATCTATGGCTAGAAAATGTTTGCCTACAAGAGATGTAATGCAGTCTTTTTGAATCTCAGTCTTTGAAGTACTGTAAAAGGCCATGAAATTTCTATGGTATAAAATGGTGGTTGCACTTATATATGACTGTCATGCATGTCTGCTGTGCTTTCAGCCCCTGTATGATCTGAAGTTTGAGTTTCTGAGTGAGGTGTGCTCCCACGAACACTACATCCCTCTCTGTCTCCCTATCATGAGGAAAGGCATGATCAAGTCCTTCAAAGGTGAGTAGCTGGACCTTATTTCTGTGTTTATACAAGATAACAAAATAAGGATGTTATTAAATGCTGTGTGATTGTCTGAAGATGCAATGTTAGATTTTTTTATTTTTTTTTTGGATAATTTTGAGAATTTTTCTGTTGTTATTAAACAATGTGATGACTATTAAAAAAATGTTTTATGTCGGTGTGTGAATTAACAGGATAAAGCTTTCATATGCAGTTTTCCTTTTTACTGATAAGTTGTAAAATTAATAAGGATTTTGAACTTTTTGGGGGCAAAAATTATTTATTGGTAATGGATACCATCTTCCTTTTTTTCTAAAAAAAAAAACTTGAAACCAATTGAAAATAAAAATTTTAAAATTGAAGTAAATCATAAGTTGCATTCTTGACATTCTTGAAGAATGGTAATATGCAAAGAGAGCAAATTAAAATCAATACTGGCGACCAGTTCTCGCTGAGGACCAGTTCTCGCCAGTACATTGTGACGTCATTTTTCATATATAATTTTATGTGTTGATAAAATGACTTCACAATGTACTGGCGAGAAATGGTACTCGGCGAGAACTGTTCACACACCAGTACAATTAATTGTATTTTAAAAAAAAAAAACTTAATTATCAACTTTTTTCCACGCTGCTACAGACATCAAATTAGAAGGTAATTTTACACACTACGCTGTAGTATGCAGGTTTTTCAGAAGGATATTTTTGTTTCTTCCCCCATCAGTGGCTGCACTTTAACAAAGGCTTGTGTTTGCTTCCAGTGTCCTATGTTGTTTTATCCTCCTTTCAGTGCCTTGTGTAGAATGACAAACATCTCATTATTTTGTGAAATTGTAACAAAGAAATTACTGTCAAATCACTTGTCATATTTTTTTAATTGTCAGACTTATTTTTAAAAAATCCTGAAAATGATACATATAGAATAAGTTATATACTGTAAGGGCTGGTTATAGATATGTTTCCAAAAGGAAAATAATTATTTTAAGAAAGATTTCAAATTTACAACTGATTATGAATTAAAGATAAGAATTCTTAAGATATGATATTATTCCAAGTACAATTACTGGTACATGTAATATTCATAACAGTTTAAGTTATCAGTATTATATATTCATCTTTTTAAATTACTAAAGGATAAGATCATTTTACACCTGATTAGCTGTAATTATCATGGAATATACAGTATGCACATTATTGGTAGATACATGTATATTACAATACAAAATATAATTGCATGTATGTTAAGCAATACGATTAATTCTTAAGATGCATTTAAAAAACACTGATAATTAAAGCAAGTGATTTGTCAGTAACATAAAGATTATTAAGTGAATACCGATAGTCTATGAAATATTTAGATAATATTCCATCAGTCTAAGAATGAAAACCCACCCATGCTTGTTGAAAAACTAACTAACAAATCATTCGATTCCACCGAGGCTGGGGGATTGAAGGTTGCACTCGGTAGATACTGTAGAATTGTGCTTCTTCTTTTTTTACTTTTTCTAGGGCACTTTTGTAAGTTGTTTGTATAATGGTACTAATTAAGATTGGTGTTAGTATCTACCATTATAATACATCATCTATTTCATTTATAATCAGGAGTTGATATTTACTGGTAAAATCATATCAAGGTGAATATATACCTGTAACTAGAAGAATGTTTTTGGGGTCAAATGTTGATTTATTTGTTAATTTTACATGTCAATTAAATCAAACTATACCAGTACAATATGAATGAGCAGGGATTGGGATATGGATGTAAATATGAATATGTAAACATACTTCCCTAGCTTTGCATGGTAAGTTTTCCTCTACACAAAATTGTATTCATGAAGGCTTTCGAACAAGCTATAAGGCTCAAATTGCAAATCAATGTGTCAGGTTTATGAATCTGAAAGGGGTTTTATCATTAGGTCAATTTGACATAGTGTATATTGACATTGTAGATATGCACGAAGTGTGTTTGATGATGCATAGATATGCAATGATCCAATTAACAGCATGTTGCTTTTATTTAGCAGTTGTTATGAGTCTTGCATCTCTTTTTATATTTATATATGAACTGTCTATTTTAAAACAGTAAACTGCATTAATCATATAATGCAAAGACTTTTTTTAATACGTAACTAATTATTAGATATAAATTTTGTAGCATAAACTCTTAACAAATTCTTTCCCTTAATATCCTTTTCATTCCAACATTGAAGATTGGACTTATATTTAATTTTTTTTGCATGTTTTCCAAGTTTTAGGAAAGATATAATCTTAACTGCTATGGAATTTCAAAGTAATATGCACAAGCATGTTAAATGGATAATCAATTCATGCAGAGACTTTAAAATAATAACCATTAAGTAACTGTAAAAAAAAAGTATTACAGTTTAAAGAAATTAGGCTGTTTTACTCTTGCTTTTCTAATCAATCGTACAATTTCATTACTGTATATTATAAAAGTCAAATGGAAAGTGAATATTGTCAATTATTTGAAATGGTATGATCTTCTTGGGAACTTAAATCTATATTATAAACTTTAAAGCCTTTGAATATGTATTAAATTACATTTACTCTGACTATATAGCAAATTATTGAGCTAAGGTATTGAACAATTGGATGCAGAATCTAATTCTTTTCTCGCATTTTGAAAAATACATTTATGAGGCTATTAGCAGAATACATGTATATGCATTCAATATATCTTATTCAAAGTCAGACTGAAACATGTTAATATGCTCTTTCAATATTTTTTTCAACTTCATGCATCTATATTTTGAAGCATTTTTTTTATATGCGACAACTGTCAATGTATTATGTTAAACAGTCAATAATTTTTGACTATATTCAATGTCTGACAGATCTGAAATGTGACTACACACTGTCCGAGGAGTTCCGAAAGAACCATTACCTGGTGGGATTACTGCTACAGGAGGTTAAGATGTGTATGAACGAGCCCAAGGAGGTCCGAAGGCATGCCATCCACCTGTTGAGGAACCAGATCGCCAAACATTCCTTTGACGATCGATACACTTCCAAGGTTTCCTCTTTCATCAATTTACATGGAAATATGTATAAATGCATGTGTTTGAAATAATTATCAATATATGTACATGCACAATGATTGTGATACATAATATTCACATATATGTAATTGTAAGGTAAACTTGTTCCAAGAGTTGGATCATGAAGAGTTAATCTGCACCTGGCAACGAGACATATGATTTGTCTTTTTAGATCAAATCACTGTTAAAGTGAAAAAAATATCATATACCCTTCCATTATTAGCTAAAAACAGATTTTGGAATCTATAACATACAACTTAAACTTTATGAGCAAAACATGTTTAAAAGAATCTTTTTAAACAATGTTTACTATGCATTGCATCATCAAAGAAGTTAGATGATCTGGATTTATAAAACTTCATTGTGGTGATCAGTAAAATCAGATCACAATCTTTGAAATTAAAAGAATTAAAAAAAAAAGTAATAGGTCCTGTTACAGTAATGGTTCTTTAATCACAATAAAGCCTTGGGTTGTTTTGATATTTTATGTAATCAAACTCCATCTGATGCTTTATAGACTCTGCAAGGGAGGATAGCAGCCTTGTACCTCCCCCTGATCTCCATACTGATGGACCACAAACACCATTTAGTTGAGGACCCCAGCGCCCCACCCCCCTCTCAGGCCCCCACCATAGTGGTGAATGGGGACGTCCAGTCTGTCAAACAGGAAGGTCGGCCAAGGACCCCCCAGATGAGCCAGAAGTCTGTGACCTTCGATGCTCCAGCGACACAGAGAGAGTCCAAAGTGTTTGCCATGATAGCTGGGCATGGTACGTTTTTTAATCTAAGAAAAATAACTTAGACTGTAGAAATTTTGTTGTTGAAAGTATTTCTTGGTCTGATCCGTAGTGTTAATGTCTCTAATGTGTTTTTCAAAAAATATCATCTTCGTAGACTCTGTTTTGAATATTAGTTACAATAAACCAGTTTAAAAGCACTGATCAGTCACAAAATAAAGTTGTTGTGAATAAAAGTTGACATCAGTATTTGGGATGAAAAATTATTCAGATGATGTTTTTTGTCCATCTTTTATCAGACAATCAGATAAAATCAATAATATGACTGTTTGATAGTATTATGTTTACTATTTTAGTCGTTTTTGTATGCTTACTATGTAGGACCGCCATTACAATCCCTGTCAGAAATGAAGGCTCAGATGATGAACGGATCAGCTGGTTCCCTCTCCAGAACAAACAGCACTTCCTCTGTCGACAAAACAGAAGTTAAAACCAACGAAAAAGTCCATAGGAGGTACGTGTCATATGTGTGCCAGCAAAAAACAAATGATACATGTGATGTCTTGTGTCTCGTATCTTATTTGTCAGCTCGATCATGAGATAACTATTGCAAAGTTTGACATCATGCAAAAGATTACAGGTGGTTAATATTTGTCAGTTATTTCCAGACTTAACAGGTAGTTAATATTTGTCAGTTATTTCCAGACTTAACAGGTAGTTAATATTTGTCAGTTATTTCCAGACTTTCCTTAAGGAGAAAATCTAGTGGACGTAATAAGAGGTGACACAAAATTGTTAAAAGCTTTTGAGTATTTTTTTTTCCATAATTTTGGTTTGTTCTGAATTCAAAATTACTCATCTCTCACTACAAGTACTAAATGTATCTAAATACAACAAGTGTATGGGGGCAGGAGGTCTGCAAGTTTGCTGTGAGACCTTACAATTACTCAATTTCTACATTATTTATAACATTAATGATGTCACACATATTTTACTATGTGTTACAATGTACCTTAATTTCTATCTACCATATATGGGGAACATATAGTTACGCCAAACCCAAAATGTAAAGTAATTGTTAAAATCAAATTTGCTGAGATTTATCATTCAAATCAGTCTTTAATATCTACACATATATATTTTTCTCCAGTGTATTCTTACTATATATGTATGTATTTACAAGTTATATAGGAATGCACAGTTTTACATGTTAATAGTCCACAGCTATGCTACAGTAAATAAAAAAGCAGGAACACATTTGGAAGGTGGTGAAAATATAACATATTAATGGTTGCTGTGTTTTGTGCTTATTTTACAAATGTTATGGTACATGGTGCTTTTTATGTGCTCTTAAGTTCTAACGAATTTCCAATATCTAACTCTATACCTTTTAAATTTCAGAACTTCTTCCAATCAGAACATCAAGGATTCGGCCTCGGACATCTCCAGTACCCCGAAGCCGTCAAAGATCCTGATGAAGTACCAGAAGCTGGACATCATGGAGGTGAAGGATCTGTTGCTGTGTTTCCTCCACATCATCAAGTACCTGCCAGATGGTAAGAATCCCTACCACAGCAGTCAGCACATGTGTATTGTGTACAGTAAAATTTGGTCATAGCAAAGTGCCAGGGATAAATAATAACGAAGTTATAACTGAGTGATATCGAAGTTATAATTGTAGTTTGTGACATATGATCATAAGTTTATTATACAATTTTAAGATAAGGAGAATGAAATTGACTTCACTGTAAGAGAGAATTTGTTATAAGCATGTTTGCTGTAACTGTGTTTTACTGTAGTGCTGATTAAGCTAATATGCCTTTATTAAGAACCAAAACAGTAAGGGCGTTTCACAGTTGAATGTTTTACTTATTTATTTGTTGGTAATTATAACAAATATCTGTTTAAAAAAGTATTTTTATACAATTTATTGGAAATATTTTGATATACAGTGTATGGTGATCAGTAATTAGATCAATCAGCTTTATTGTTCCATAACTTGGCTGCTCTCTGTTTTCAGATATTCTTCTGGGATGGTTTCACAATTCATCAGAATTTGACATCATTGATTTCTTCAGTATACTGGAGTAAGTACTGAGTGTCCCAGGACATATTTACTCACCAGGTTTTTTTTAACACTAAATATGTCATTAACCAAGATTTTGCTCCTATTGAGCATAAACTATTGAACACCATTGGAAGTTACAATCAAGTTCGCAATAATTTGATTGGATATTTGTAAGTTAGAATGAATTTTATATCTATTGTTGGTTTTTACTGTTTGCAGGGTGTGTCTTAAAAATTTCCAGTACCAGGGAAGGAAGAAAATTGTTGACCTTAGGTGGGTAAAATCATTCTTTCTTCATGTAAATCTAAGAAAATCTAAAGTACTGGTAGTTCATGTTATTGTTTTGGTCAAGTTTATAGATGATTATTCTGATGTCTTTTGATACGATTGTGAAAGAACTTAAAAATTATCCTTAGTTGTTGTATTTTACATTTCAAACCAAAATTCTAACAATATGATATGGTATACTTGATCACGAAAAACATCCCTATGATTAAGCTAGTTTTTGTTTATACATATATATAACTATTGTTTCTTTTGACACATTTTACAGTGTGATAGGTGACAGCACCAAAGCCTCTACCATGCCTATGAACAGAAGATCTGTCCCCAGCCTGACCCCCCGGGCTCTCAGTCAGTATGAGGGCATGGGAGAACCAGGCCATAGTAAGTCTCTACCTTCTTTACATTGTACATGTACTACAAAATAAGACCCAGCTTAGTAGGTGCCTTATGATGTGTAATTTTTTCATTGCCGACTTTTTTGGTTCTTGGGTAGGACTACTGATTCTTTGCTTTTGAATGTCACTCACTGTGTTTGTGTTATTTTAATATCTGCTCCATCAGAGGGCAATGCTATGTTTAAAGTGTGACAAGATTTCATTTAAACACTGGTTAATCATGGTTGTTTGGCTAATTCTGTAAATCCCATCCATCATATGTCCTGAAGGTGATTGGCGAGGGATTCTGTTGCTCTAGAATATGGCCTATTATTGTGCTTGTGTTACAGTGTCCACTCCATCCGAGGGTAATGCTGTGATGAAGGCCCTACAGGAGGCCAACATGTCTACTGAGGTGGGACTGGTGGTTCTAGATATCCTGGCCCTCTACACACAGACGTTCAAGGTGAGTTCTAGATATCCTGGCCCTCTACACACAGACGTTCAAGGTGAGTTCTAGATATCGTGGCCCTCTACACACAGACGTTCAAGGTGAGTTCTAGATATCCTGGCCCTCTACACACAGACGTTCAAGGTGAGTTCTTGATATCCTGGCCCTCTACACACAGACGTTCAAGGTGAGTTCTTGATATCCTGGCCCTCTACACACAGACGTTCAAGGTGAGTTCTAGATATCCTGGCCCTCTACACACAGACGTTCAAGGTGAGTTCTAGATATCTTGGCCCTATACACACAGATGTTCAAGGTGAGTTCTAGATATCCAGGCCCTCTACACACAGACGTTCAAGGTGAGTTCTAGATATCCTTGGCCTCTACACCCAGACATTCAAGATGAGTTCTAGATATCCTGGCCCTATACACAAAGACAGTTCAAGGTGAGTTCTAGATATCCTGGCCCTATACACACAGACAGTTCAAGGTGAGTTCTAGATATCCTGGCTCTCTACACACAGACGTTCAAGGTGAGTTCTAGATATCCTGGCCCTCAACACACAGACGTTCAAGGTGAGTTCTAGATATCCTGGCCCTTTACACCCAGACGTTCAAGGTGAGTTCTAGATATCCTGGCCCTCTACACCCAGACGTTCAAGGTGAGTTCTAGATATCCTGGCCCTCTACACCCAGACGTTCAAGGCGAGTTCTAGATATCCTGGCCCTCTACACCCAGACGTTCAAGGTGAGTTCTAGATATCCTGGCCCTCTACACCCAGACGTTCAAGGTGAGTCATATCTGTCCTCACTGATACTGTATGCAGGGATATTTTCGCCCCGTGTTATTTTCTAGCAATTGCAAACGGTTTCGCCCTGTCTTGAATTTGCCCAGATGCAGTTGTGTTAACAAAGATATTATCTGCAATATATAATTCGCCCAGTCTTAAATTCGCCCTTTGACAACAAGGGCAAAAGGGGCAAAAATAAGAACGGGGGTGAATATTTCCCTGTATACAGTATACAGTCACAGGAGAGCTCTGAACACTCCAGGTGTGGATCTAAAAATAGTTTGTAATGCAGTCAACTGCTCCAGAATTCTGAAATGATAGAGAATATTAGTTGATCAATGAATGTTATGATACTTACTAGTTAGATTAAAATCATTTGTTTAGTGCATTTTATGTACAACCCATGTTTTGTGTCTGATGCTTGTCAGTTCATTTTTAATGGTACTTCTTCACACACCGGTAGTTATGAAAATTACAATGTTTAACTGTTGATCGTTAAAATCATTTTAGCGTAACCTGGAACACAAGGACGGGGACAACAGTTTGATGAAGAAAGTGTTCAGTCTGTACCTGAACTTCCTCCAGACCAGCCAATCAGAATCTCTACAGAAACATGTGTTTGCCTCATGGAGGTCTTTCATTAAAAAGGTAAACATATTTCATATTTATATACAATTGAAATCTCCTGACATGCTTGTATCCAAAAAAAAAAAGAGCAGCAGAAAAAGAAAAAAGATTACTGTGGTTTCATCAATATTCGTTGAATACCAATTTTCGTGGATTTCTTTGTTAAGTTGATCAACGAAATTAAATGTTCATTGGAGTTCAATTTTAACTAACATTTTGTATTGATAGGACCATTGGCCACGAATTTACGTATCCTTGAAACTGTGGTTTTCAGAAAATCCACGAAAATTGGTACCCACGAAAATTAATGAAACCACAGTATGTGAGATTATTATAGGTTCTCTCTGTAAACTTTCTTTTCCCTTGTAGTTTCAACCAGTTTTATTCAAAGGGAATGCATCTCTCTGTGGTGACCTGTGCTATGAGGTATTCACATTAGCTAACAATACATGTATACCAAAAAAAGATTACCGTATATTCGTTTTTTTTCGCGTGTCACAAAATTTGCGAAAATGGGGAAAATGTGTAGCATTTTTAATTTGGACCAATAATTTTTTGCGATTTAAAAAGTTTCTCATAGGAAATAATACAGAACATAATTTCTGCTTATTCAATAATTTGCGATTTAAAATACATCGCGAAAAATTAGATCATCCCGAAAATTACCAGATATATGGTATGTATTTCAAAGTTCAATGATTGAATTGAGTAATTATAATTCCATGTATATAATAATATTATAATACCAGAGTAATATATTGAGTATTTTGACAGGTGTTACGATGCTGTAACTCAAAGTTACAGTCAACCAGGAAAGAAGCTTGTGCTCTACTTTACCTACTGATGAGGAACAACTTTGAATTCACCAAGAAAAAGAACTTTACCAGGGTTCATTTGCAGGTAGGCTTGAGTTTACTCATCTCACCTTAAAACACTTCAGTATTGAAGCCATATTGCATGCAAGCAAACTATGAAAGTGATGGTAAAAATACACACTCTTAGTTATTTAGATTTTGAATTCCTCATCATTGTACAATGCGAGTGTGTAAGTCAATGTTTGAACACATTTTCTTTGTACTACTGTGCAGGTGATAATCTCAGTATCTCAACTGATCGGGGGCGTGGTCGAGCTCAGTAACTCGAGATTCACAGACAGTCTTGCCATGATCAACAGTTACGCGGCCAGTGATAAAGCCATGCAGGTATACATTGCTCATATTTTTACTATGGTCACTATGACACTCTTGTTTCAGTTTAAACAATATTTGTTACAGTTGTACCGGTAGTTAGATTCTCTTTGTTCATCTTTTTCAATGCATCTCTTCTGTAGTTACTGTAATATTTTTAGATATCTTTTGTTTTGTAAAATACGTCAAATTGTTGAGATTTATTTTCATAGAATTTGGAAAAGTAGAAAAAAAGAAAGTTTTATTTTGAATGATACATTCATTTGTATGAATCCCTGCTTTTAGATGGTTATGGTTGAAGAAAACCATGTATGTAAATTTATTAGTGTGTCAATGCAAAAGCTGCTCAAATAATCAGCTTTTTGTAGAATGTACAATGTATAATTACATGTAGTATTGCTGACACTTTACATTGTGTTCTAACCAAAGACGTTACATTCGATCTCATCAATAATTTCATTTGTCCATTCTTATTCTGTATGAATAACAAAAGAGATCATTTGCTCTGACATAACCAGGAATGTTAAATCTTGATTTGATTTGATTAATATCATCTTTTTTGTTCAGTCTAATAAAAAATCAATTTCTGATAATTCTGAATGAATATGATTGATAACACAAAAGATAAAATGCTGTTTCTTTGATTAAAGCCATTAAGTCCGTTTGCTAGTCTGGTCGGGGGAGTGTATAGACATGACAGAGAGGTAAACCCAGCAAATCGTATAACATTCTAAATATTTTCTCTCTCTAAGTGTCCCCCGCCTCTGGAATGCCTGTAACAGCCCCCCTCTTGATATTGTACAGTCTCTCACTGTTATAATGCTATTGATTCTGATGTACTAAGGTTTCTCTTTTCTACAGTAAACTTTACTTATGCTTGTATTCTGAATGTTGATGTCGTATGCTTGTATCTCCTAACTACAGACTCGAGTCATTTTGAAGGATTCGGCCTACAATGGCTTCTGTGCAGAGCGAAGGGTATGACTATTAGCTTGCCCAATGTGTTTGATTATAAACACTAAGATCTGTATTTGGTATATCGGTATAATCATTCACCCGGATGCATAATTTAAACATTACACAAGATACACATGCACTTACTGTATGTAATGTTTTCCCCACCAAAGTCTGTCTGTGTGTCTTTATACAAGTATTTGTATATTAAGTGTTGTAGTCACATGCTAGCAAGAAACTGCTGAAAATATACACTATGTTAAAGAATTTTGCTGTATACAGTATATAGCTGGATATTTCCTTACCTTGAAGTATAGGACCTGTTATCTTCCCCAAGCCTCTGATTTTGAAGGAGACAGCACACACGAAATTGATTTTTTCCTGAAGTAAAGGATTGTAAATTGATGAAAAAAATTCCTTTTAAAAAATAAAACTTACCATAGTTAAAGCACCTGCTTGGTGGCAATTTGCAGCTTAATTTTGCTTTTGGTCATCCACAAGGGAAAATGTTTGAATATATGCATCAATGTGGGTGACATTAACACTGGCGGTATTTATCTGTAAAATTAATGGTGCCCCTGTCCAGGATGCATGGCTTCAGTAATACTCATCAGTACAATTGTATGGGCATAAGAATTCTCTCTCTCTTTTTCCTAGCATATAACACTTGAGTATTTATTAAAAAAAACCAGTTAGAAAAGCATGATTAATTTTTACCAGGGTGATGGCAAAGGACGCAAAAAGGGCAGTAAAGAGGTAACAGTATCAATATTGGATGATTCTGATAGCCAGCTGAGCCATTTTTGTAACATATATCATGTGGTCAGCGACAATTAGTGTGCTCCTATTTACTAATCAAATGCTCTAACTAATACACCAGCATTCATAGATATGAATTTTTCTCATCGTTAAGAATTACAAAATTGGAGAATGAAAGATTAATTTAAAAATTTTTTTTAATACATGCATCTTTAAATTGTTTTAATTATTAATGAGATAATTGTTTGAAATGCTCATTTGAATACTGTTCAAGGTTAATCTTTTAAAAGTATTTGATATGTTATGAATTCCATAATCATCATTCTTTTGTGCACATTCAGTAGCTATTCCCAATTCACAAAGCAACACCAGTGTTACAATCACAGCTTGGTTCATACATGTAGACATTAAAAAGCTTGGCTAGAATTATGTACATTGTACCAGATGTTTGTTTGAGTTAGAAATATATATAAGCTTTAACTATTGGCTAGATGGTCATCTGTATGGTCAGTATAGTGGATAGAGGCAAGCTTGGCTAAAGCAACAAAATGTGTATCAATATACAGATGAATGTACGTGTTTAAACATATTGGCTGTGGTCTGTCTGCTCATGTCCATTTGATTGCTGTGTGTATGATAAGATCATGGTCATCATCATCAGTCCAATGTTTCAGTGTTGCTGGAGAGATTGTATTGTGCTGTAATTTCGGAGTTCATTTTGTATAGTTTTGTGATTTCTGAACTGTATTTCTCATTATGAATTATGCACAGCCTTATTCATAAAATTTGTCAAGATCACTTCTCAATTAAGAGTCAGTTACTAGAGTGTGTCAAATTCCATCTAGATTCTAGAGGTTTTATAGGAAGAACTGAATACACTAAAAAGTCAACTGTACAAAAGTTTCTGAGAACAATTAATACTTGTACAATTCATCTAGTCTAAGAACATTTCTGAAGAGTCATTCAAACTATGTCAAATTCCTTCTCGATGCTACAATGTAACTAAGTGGTGTTATAGGCAGAACTGGGTACACCAGTATGAATACAAGTCAAGTGTACCAGGGTTTGTTGGCAGTGATGCTAACACAGCTAGGTTATGTCAGCTCTTGTTACGTACTAGTGTGTAGGAATACTGTGTAGTGCACCACACAGACTGTTGCCACTGAGAGAGAGAGAGATATAATGGCACAGTTGTAATACCTAGTCACTCTCTTGTTCTACACACAGTTGATGCACTCGTTACACACTTTAGGTGATGGCTTCGTCTATCATAGATGACATTTATTGCACATACTATATATATATATTTTTCTTACCTGCATTAATCATAAATCCTTTTTCCCAGATTTCGGATTTCTATTCACTAGTCATTTCTGTACGGTCGTTCTGTTCTATTATAAAAAACACTAAAGAAGAAATCAAACAATGAATCTAAAAAACACATCATAAGAATTTACGATGCACTGTGAACAATAAAATATGCTTTATCGACATGGGCTATGAAAATGTTAATGAACTCTCTCTTTTTACACAGAGAAGTGGCTTCCCGTCTGAGGTCAAAGATTTGACCAAGAGGATCCGTACTGTGCTGATGGCCACAGCTCAGATGAAGGAGCATGAGAACGACCCCGAGATGTTGATTGACCTTCAGTACAGCCTGGCCAAGTCCTACGCCACCACACCCGAGCTCAGGAAGACGTGGCTCGAGTCCATGGCCAAGATCCACCGCAAATACGAAAACTTCTCAGAGGTAGGGGGTCGCACAGTGCAAGAAGTTTTTATACTGCCATTATTATCTATCACTGTTAACAGATCAATCAGTAAATTTTGTATTAAAATGCTTTACAGTAAACCTCAGTTTTTTGCAAAGTGTGTAAAATGCTGTTCTACGCCAAAGTTTTTGAGACATGTTTTATTTACTTTGCTATGTCGAATACGATATTTGTTAAATCTTTATAATGAATTTGTGATCACAAGTATTGGGAGTTTGCAAACTATGTTTAATTGTTTTTCCTCTCAGCTAGTACCTACCTGTTGTGCTCATTGGAGTACATGTATCAAATACAATACCTACATTATTGAACAATCAAAATTATCATATTGGACAAACTTACCCTGACAATATCTACTAACCATTATTTTGAATTTTATGAAAAGATACTGTATCTAATCTTGACTTGTTTTGATTTTCATAGGAGGCCCATTGTTTCATCCACATAGCTGCATTAGTTGCTGAATATCTGAAGAAACGAGGTATGTTTTGATATTTATGAATATGAAAAAATCTATCATATCAATTTTAAAAAGCTCCAAAGTGTTCATGTTTTGTGATTCATACCTGACATCCCTCACTTCTGTTCAGTTCTGTTGTAAAAGTTTGTTCATTAAGATGTGCACTGAGAAATATGATTCAAACATGAATGTAACTCATGGCAGGCAAATTAAAATCACGTAAGTGTCCAGTGTTGATATCAATGTTGTAACTCATTAAAGCATGTCATCTTTATTTTGATTGCTTATGGATAGGATTTTCTATGAGTTGTGATGGTATATTATTTTATCCAATCACTGATTTGTGTGGATTTTTTTTTATCATTGAGCCTTTATTTGGCAAAGGGATAAAAAACCTACAACTGGTTGGATAAAAATTATATACAATGACAAATCATAGGAGATTCTTATTTATCACATGTTTTAACCTTAATATTAAGTTTTCCATGGAGAGTGATTTAATTGGCATGTCTGTGTTGCGTCCCTTTGCCCATAGGTCAAATTTTGCAAGTACCGGTAGCTTATTTTCATTTTTTTTTTTTGTTGAATAAGTAAGAGATATAACACTGAAACTCTTTCCTTATTTGTTTTTTAACCCTTGACCTTCTATATGACCTTGACATTTATACAAAGAAAGGAATGGATAAACACAATTAAATTGATTGTCAGTTTTTTCTGACCTTGACTTTCCCTATTTGATTTGAACATATTTTTATTGTACAAAATTACAACTAGTATTGGGGACAAGTTCAGACACTTACACCCCCTTCCCTATTTGATTAGCTTTGAGATGCAAAAGACATACTCAGTAATTAATATTAACAGTATTGGGAAGATATCATTGTGATGTCAGCACAGTGCAATATCCAATATTTATTACATGGCTGATATCCATCTGACGTTAAGGCAAACATGTGATAAATTTTTATTTTTATGCTGGTTCTTGTAATTTTTTGTCTATTTTTATTTGCTGTGTTTAAAGCTTATCATTGACAGTATACGTAAGGTTATATACATATACATGATGATGTTATTATATAATTAATAGAATAAAGGAATATATGTCTTTATAATAACATGAACAGCATGCATATAGAGTGTTTAAAGCACTGGTATTGTTGTATTTTGGTTTTTTGCCTATTGATGTTTGATGTGATCATGAAACCACAATGTTCTTAAATAGAACTCTGTAGAGATATATAGAGACCACAAGCTTGTGTCTGTTAATACACAATCACATGAATGTTCCCTTTGAAGTCTGAATATAGCAGTCACCCCAAAAAATGAAAGAAAAGAAGAATGAAATTGTTTGAAACTTTTTTTTTTTTAAACTGAAATAAATGATTGTCTCTGGTTTTGGGTTTTTGAAGTCTGGATATAGCAAGCAACCAAAAAAAAAAAGCGAGAAATGATAGGGAAAAATTCTTGGAAACTATGTTTTATCATTGAACTGAATAATTGTTTATGGTTTAAGGTTTTTTGAGGACAGCAACCAAAAAGGAGGGGGGCAAAATTCCTTGAAACGCTATTTTATCACTGAAATAAACAATGGTCTGTGGTTCAGGGTTCTTAGCTTTCATTTACAGTTAACTGTGAAACAATGGGCAAACGGGAAAAATTTCTGGGTAAGAATTAGGTGCCCTTGGAAATGGAAAACAATGTTTTGGGTTCTGTATTTTGGTTTCAGTTCTATGTAAAGTGAAAATAGTACATAAAGTTTCAGCATGAACAATAATGACCATACCTAATAGAAAAGTTTTTTTGTTTCTTGTATTCTATATGGTCCAATAGAATAATAAGGGTTTGAATAACAGCATTATTAGAATATGTGTAATCACAAGGTTACAGAATTATCAATATATTTCACAGAAATTGTTTATAAATATATCAAACATAGATATATAGATGAATGTAGTACAGTACCATATACTATTTTAAAAACTGTAACTGTGGTAAAATTCATCATTTAATCAACAAAGATAAATGCAGAATGATCCTTAAAAAGTGATCAATGGTCTCAATAAGTTTTTGTAAAAAATTGATAGTTAATGTCTTTTATGATTCCAAGTTATTCTAGAGTTAAGAGTTGTGCATACATCAGTTAAGTATGTGTATGTAATTTGTAATCTCTGATGTTTGACCATGCAGGGTGTTTCCCCCAGGGCTGTACAGCCTTTGGTACTATTACCCCTAACGTGGAAGGGGATGAATCCGGAATCAAGGACGACTCGGGGATGCAGGATGTGCAATATACAGAGGTTTGTTTTTCCTGTCTGATTTCAACAAGGCTGTTAACCTTGGATATATTTTAAACACTGATATCTCAAATACCATGGATATGTTAAAGTGAATCGGGATTCCAAAACCCTGTTCTTCAATGTATTTGAGCTCTATATACAGTAAAACTCGTTTAGTACGAACACGGATATTGCGAATTCACTGATATAGCGAGGTCATCTTGGATCCCCACCTATGTAAATTTAATGAATCTTTTATACGGTTATAACGAATTACGGATATAACGAAGTATTTTCTTAGGTCCCAGTGACTTCGTTATAACCGAGTTTTGCTGTATTGCAAATTCTAGGATATCTCATAGTTCTTTTTTTTAGTTTTGAGTTTGAAATTATGAGCTTTGAAAGAACTTATTGTCATATTTTATAGCATACATATATGATAGATTGAGCAAAAGAGGATCAGAATACAATGTTTGATGTTTTTGATGTACATGTATAAGGCAGATATACATGTATATATGTAATCAGATTATTATTGACCATTGAATGTTGACAGTGTTGTGATGATTGCCAACGCTTTTCTTTTTTAGGACACAATGGTAGAGTACTTAGAGAAAGCCTGCAGGTCCCTCGAGATGGCGGAGAGATACGAAGTCCTTGGAGACATCTATAAACTTATCATTCCTATTTACGAATACTCAAGAGATTTTGATGTAAGCAGGTTAAAAGCACAAATATACATGTACTCTACATCATAACATGATTGATGTTTGGATCTTTTCATGGGAATGTTTTTTATTAGTTTGTGTGTTTGTTCTTCTGTTTTAATGTTGTGGGGGGGGGATGTATAATGTTAAATGTTTATGACCGATCAGTCAGTCAGCCCATCAGTCCTGATTTTTGATTTGTCAATATAACTCCTCTTAAAATGCTGAACAGAATTTCATAAAAATATGAACTGGTTGTTAACAAGAACATTAATTGTCAATATGCGTAGGAAATATGGATATAATTATTTTTTGGGAGTTATGACTCTTTTCTTTATTTGTACTACAAAAAGGATACGCATGGCTATTCATTATTTGTAGCTTTGTCAAACATATTGAAAGCATTGGATATGTGAGCTCACTCACTTAATTGTTTCATTATATGGTACCAGCCTTTATAAATCTAGCATTATATGAGAGTATGAGAAAGAAGACATTCAAAAAAAGATGTATACAGGTAAAACTTTGAACTTTATCCAATAGAATGTATGGGGAATGAAATTTCATTTTAAGGATATATAACCACACATACACTCCACATTCACCCATAGTAATGACATACTAATAATACCACCACCAATATAGTTTATTTCACTCACCTATATTGAAATACTTAATCATTTTTCTTCTCCAGAAACTGGCCAGTTCCTATGACAGCTTATCCAAAGCTTACACAAAGGTTGTGGATGTAACAGCTTCTGGGAAGAGGCTGTTAGGGAAATACTTCCGAATCGCCTTCTTTGGGGTAAATTATTATCTCTCAAATGGATACAGAAAGTTTTGAAAGATGGAAAAAGGTCCTAATCTGTTATGAATGATTGGTTAAATTATATATTTTTTTCAACAAAAAAGATAATAAATTTTTGTATTTTCAGTCCTCATACTTTGTTGAAGAAGACGGTAAGGAGTATATATACAAAGAGCCCAAGGTCACGAGTCTAGCCGAGATTTGTGAGAGACTCAAGAACATGTACAGTGAGAAGTACGGCAAAGACACTGTCAAACTCATCATGGATTCCAATAAGGTACTCAAACCGGGCCTTCATGTTTGCATATTATATATATTACATTGCATCAAGACTTGGACTAATATGTCAGATGAAAAAGTGTCGTTGTTAACACCTTGTCAACCATTATTTACTACTTCTCGAAGACTTCAATGTGTGCACTACATTTTTGCGTATAGAACTATCAACTCAGTTCATTTTTTGCATATCATATCCAGGAATTATTTTCTCATTTATTCATTTGTCTAATGCCATTATTGTTAATATATATATTTTTTGAAATTATAATGATATACTGTCAATGAGATTCAAAGAATCACTGCTCTCTGTCATACAGGTGAACCCTGGTGAGCTGGACCAGAAGTTTGCCTACATCCAGGTAACACACGTCACACCTTACTTCGAGGAGAAGGAACTCCAGAAGAGGATCACAGAGTTCGAGAGGAACAACAACATCAAGAGGTTCATGTTCGAGACTCCGTTCACCAAGGCGGGCAAAGCTCGGGGAGAGATCCATGAACAGTTCAAACGCAGAACCATTCTTATCAGTAAGCTCTTCAAATTTATAAATAAAGTACATGTACTACAATTTTATAAATTTTTTATATCATTTATTGGTAAAAACTGACCATGTCTTAATTTTAGATATGTTTTTATTAAATCAAGAAAAAATGTTTTGTATTAAGAAATAAAGGACATGGTGATCTGTTTGCATATAAGATCTTCAAGCTCAAGAGAATTGATAACACTATGCCAAATAGAAGAAATTGCTCAATGACAATATGACCCATATACCATATCTATGTTGGGAATTGAAAGTTTTGTAAACTGATAAAGAGTAAAATACCTGAAATGCTAATGTTTTTGATTTTGCAGCTTCTCACAGTTTCCCGTACATGAAGAAGAGAATAGAGGTGGTGAAGAAGACAGACTCTGTCCTCCATCCGATAGAGGTGGCCATTGATGAGATGCAGAGTAAGGTGGTGGATATCAGGGAGGTGGTCAACCTGTCACGGCCCGACCTCAAAAAACTACAGCTCAGGCTCCAGGGCTCCGTCAGTGCTCAGGTAAGCACCTCTCTCTTTCTGTCTTTCTCTGTCTCTCTCTCTCTCTGATTGCAAATGATACATATGTATTGTCTAGTAAGTTTTTGCTATTTCAAGTTTTATATTTCATCACAATATTTTCCCTAATAGAAGGAAAAGTTTTGAACACAGTTGTATTAAATATCCCATGTACCTTGATTTTGAGAGTAATAAAATATATGACAGTACACATTTCTATGTATCTAAGTTTATATATGAGTCAGATAAATTCATAAAGTAAAAAAAAAGTAATATGCGTTTGTATTATGTGTTTTTAAAAGAAAATTACACTACATTATAAGAAATCAATTTCTTTTATAGGTCAACGCAGGTCCAATGGCTTATGCACAGGCTTTCCTGACCAAAGAGAAAAAGATGATGTTCCCCTTAGAGAAAACTGACACATTGAAATCAATATTTAAGTATGTACTAATTAATGTACTACAGGAGTTTTATGTATACTAAGACTATTACTTCTGTTGACATTTTGACCTCATTCAGAAGTACAATTAGGTGTGGAAGGTCTATAAGATTCATAGTGACGTGAAATTATTGTGTTCTGTAAACCAATTTTTATTTGCAACAATTTTATGTTACAATGGACTGTTTGATAAAAAAAAAGTTACTGGCGGCAAATATTTATGGCATGGTTATGTTGAAATTATGAAGAAATAAAATTACCAGTATTACTGGTAATGGACTTGTTCAGTTATGGCATAAAAAGTTTCTGAACTTCTGAAATTTTCTCACAAGCAGATAAAAGTTGATATATATATTAATACATGTATATGTGTGAATTTACAGGGCGTGTGTGTGAGTGATTGCATTTTGATGTGAATTTACAGGGCGTGTGTGTGAGTGATTACATTTTTATGTGAATTTACAGGGAGTGTGTGAGTGATTACATATTGAATTATTGATGTGAATTGACAGGGACTTTGTGAGTGATTACATTTTGATGTGAATTTACAGGGAGTATGTGAGTTATTACATATATATGTGAATTTACAGGGAGTGTGTGAGGGATTACATATATATGTGAATTTACAGGGACTTGGTGAGGGATTACATATTTATATGAATTTACAGGGAGTGTGTGAGTAATTACATATTTATGTGAATTTACAGGGACTTTGTGTACGTGTGTTCTGATGCCTTAGAACTGAACGGTACGCTGATCACCACGGAGCAGAAGGAATACCACGAGTCTCTGGCGGCGGGATTCCAGGATATCGTGGACAAACTCTCGGACATGTTGGAGGAAAAGGTAAAAGTGGTTCTTAAATCATTAATCAGTCTGCGACATGCAATTTCTTAATGCATCTACAGGTAACTCTCGATGGCTCGAACTTCGATCGCTCGAAGTTCTTGATCACTCGAAGTGAGCCCAGGGTCCCGATTTTTTTCCCTATATAACTAAGCAAATTTACTCTTGATTTCTCGAACTCTTGATCTCTCGAAACCCTTGATTTCTCGAAGTGAAACTGCAGTCCCGTTGTTCATAATCTATAGTATTTTACTCTCGATACCTCGAAGTCGCTGTGTATCTCGAAGCGCTATACCTAATTAACACCTACCTGGTCGTTTAAATGGCTCCAGGCGTTAGACGCGGGACCCGTGTCACAGGTTGTTTATTCAGGCGACACTCGTCATGCAAGGTGGTAATTGTTTAATGATTGACCATACCGATACCTGAACCATTAATACCAACCGTTTTACGATAATTGGGAGACGCAATGAAAATGAAAAATTAATTGAGACGAAACGATAATATTTAGTAATAATCAAATTTTAGAATTATAAAACTGTAAAAATTATGCTTATCAGCATCATTGTCATTATAATGATTATTGCCGAACAAGTTCTTACAGCTTGCGAAGGACCCGTACAGTGGGAACAATGGGTGATACTCAGTTATCACATTTATGACATGTCGATCGTCTCGCATGCAGTCCAGTAGTACTGAGCAATCTGGTCTTGATATAATGCATAAAATAAATAATTATTATGAATTTATTCGATAGTTGTTTGTATTGAGTTTTATTAACATCAAGTTCTGTATATTTTACTGGAAAGAAAACGTTGTATAAGCACGTGCGTAAGGTTAGCACTAAATAAATGGCTTAATCATAACATCCGGTATAAATAATTTTAAAACCCGTCGGTCAACCCGGAAAATTCCGAACTCTTGAAAACTCGAACTCTTGAAACCTCGAAGTTTTTCCTTGGTCCCAGGGACTTCGAGCTATCGAGAGTTACCTGTATATACAGAGAATTTTTTCAGTATACTATAATTAGCCCATGTATCGTTCTAAAAGTGTCTTGTATCTGTTGATAATCCATCTATCAATTGTTCTGATTTGCTGAATGATATATCTCATACAAAAGCTAACTATGGCATTAAGTATGCATTATTAAATAGACGATTCTCCTGAGAGATACATGTATGCTCTGCTGTGTCCAGAAATATAACATATAAAACTCTTCAGTTTCTGCAAAAATGAATGAATGCTTCAGTAATATGATACCCCTTGTTACAGTTTTATATATGAGACGGTAAGAAGTGCTACATTAAAATTCCATTCTATAAACCTTAAAAAAAAAACAACTTCTAATACCACTGTGTGCTGATGATAGTTGTAACACCGCTTGATAACATCTTACATGCAATACATTCTTGTAGCATTCTTTTAGGCAGTTTGCTCTATATCTTTAATGGTGATGAACTCTATTCTCAAATTGTTGGCAGAATTGTGACAATGAAGTAATAACGTAAAAAAACCAAATCTCGTCACATGCAATTCGCATGATTAATTGTCCCCTGACATCATTTTGCAATGCATGGCCTGTTAATTGCCCGAGAATGCATATATTGTGCAATGAGTCCTTGGTATTTAGATGGAGAAACAATAGGCTGGGCATTATTCCTGCTAGTTTGGGGTATTATTATGTGCTTTGTGCATGGACAGAGGAACAGTGGTGTGTTACATCATGGAGATGACTCAGGGTTTGCACCGATACCATCTGACACAGACCAGATGTGTGTAGTCTTTCCTTGTTTGGGAGCAGATTGACGAAGTGTCAAAACAGGAACCACTTTAGAGTGGGTTAATGTTGCTGACGGAGAATGTCCTTGAAAATTTTATGAATGAATTTTATACAGACACCTTTATATGACCAAAATATTTTTTATCATTCAATGTGGAAATGAAAACTTGCTGGTACAAGTATGGCATTCAAGTTTGCTGAGTTGACAAAAAAATCGATGAAATTAGCTATTCTCTCTCTTTCTCTCTCTCTCACTCAATATAATATAACTTTCTTTTGTTTAAACAGCAAGACCTTATGTTGTGATTATTTGCAGTGTTTCAATTAACAATTACCATTTACTACTGCCTACTAAAGTACTGCCTTTGCAGAGAAATTACTTATAACTTTTTCATTTAAAATAAAAAAAATTATCTTTTTTTTTATCTTTCTTTGGTAAGCTTGGTATGTGGATATTTAACAACTAGGAGTTCATTTGATAAATGGTTGTCCCTTCTTCTTATGTAGCTCATCAGGAGATTTTAAAAATTCCTCATAGATATTTTTGACAAGATGAGTTTCTCTACATTCAAACTTTTTTCATGATATGATTTTCCGACTTCAGGTCATTGACTGTAGATTTTTTGGCACATTTGTTTTAACTGCAGTAAAATAGAAAGAGTGTAGGTGCTGTAATCAAGTAGCACTTCTTTTGGTACAAACAGTTCACCTTTGACTAATGGGTTCAATGTTACAGATTTTATATTTTTTACCAAACTTTATCCACTGACCGTTATTTTACTTATCCTTGTTTTTTGGTGTGTATGTGATTTTTGTTAAATTTGTAAAACTGCTAGATATCGAGGAACGTAAGGCGCTCTGTGTCAGACATCAAGACAACAAAGCCAAAGGTATACATGTATCATATAATACAACACAACCAACGGTATAGTCACAGAACCAGTTAACCCTGTAACTGTCACCAAATCACGACTATAAAGGATATACCGATATTTTCATCACTCGCTTGTATTGAGGCACTTGTAATCACTATACGATCATAATGTTTGTAACTATACATACATTGTCAGGTAGTGTATATTTTTTACCATCACCTGCAGTCACCCAATCTGCTTTGTTTTACAATATATTGCCAGTTTAAGAAATTCAAACGTAAATCAATCAAATCTGATTGGTCAAGAAACTGTTGATATTAAAAATTTTTTCGACTAGACATTTGATAAGAATTTGCTTGATTGGTCAAGAAACAATTGATTAAAAAAAATGCTTTTGAAAATTGCAACATTGTAAAAAAAAATTGATGCAAATCTCAGTTTATATATGTTTTTTACTTGGATTATCAAAACCAGTTTAAAGTGACCTAAATATATTAAAACCCCAAAATAGTTTTTATTTCTGTCTCTTTTTCTCACTCTCTCACATTTCCTTAATTTGAAAACATTTGCAATGTACAGGTCACCTTAAAATGACTCTCATCTAACAATTTCACCATTAGCTCTGTTGTCGACATCTACAATGATACAGGAAGTCTCATATTTGGTTTTATTCACGGTGCATTTCCACTACGCTTGGATCACATTGCTATCAAAAACATCTCATACATTTAATATTCTTCTTCTATTATTACTGTTGATGCAGATCAGTGAAATCCATAATCCCAATAAGACAATGCTTGGCTGTTATTGTTCCCACCAGACATCAGATTCAGAGATTCTATCTTAACAGTATCAGTTATATACAATTACATTGCAATAAAGAGTTTTTTAACAAAACGTTGATATAACAGATATGACTTGCTTGTGCAGTAGGAGAAGAAAGATCGTGTCTGTAAGGAAATCTCCATTCTTGTTTCAGATTTTAGCCGGGGAGCAGGGACTCACCCCGAGAGGATCAGCCGTCTTTAACATTGTTAGCGCCACCTCGGACTTCAGTTCAGCGTAAACTCCCTACAAACAACCCAACCTGTGAAAGACAAAGCTATAGGAGTAGAGGAAACTAGAGAACCCAGTATCAAGTGATGGTGTATCGTGTAACGGAGGATCTTCCATGTTGAATCTTTTTTCTTTTTTTTTTGTGTATGCAAGATTTGCATCCATGTGACACAGCTTTTATTATTGTGAAAATCATATCATATTTTGTTTATCAATTTTTTTTTCTTTCTATTTTTACATTGATATACATATAAAAGAATATTTAATTGTGAAGATTTGAATGGATGGCCTAAAGATTTCTTTTTTGCACCACAGAATGTCTTTTCAGATTGTTCATTTTGTTTTATATATATATAATATATAAATATATGTGTGTGCTTCTGTACCAATAAAACTTATTAAATGTATTTATATATCAAAGTGGTACATATATCTTAACAAATTCCTTAGGGCTAGTTATGCATAGATAATATTTTTGCTTTTTTTCTACTGATGTCTGTGTAAGCAATAATTTTTTTGTTGTGTATGCATTTGTTAAATATGCACCGAGTGAGTAAATGTGTGTGTGTAGCATTAACAGGCTTTTAAGCCACTGTGAATATAGATGCACCAGTTATCTGATGAATGTAACAAGACGAACATAATGGCCATTTTTCCTCTGAGTGTCTCGCAGCACTTTTACTGTCTGTGTTAAAAGTAGTTATTGAACAAATGATTTAGTGTATGTCTCTCTACACAGGATTCATATAAGATTCATCACCTATTTCTCAACGACTGCACACTTCAAAAATGGCCGGTTAAGACCCATATAAAATGGTAATTTCATTTTGCGTAATCAATCAGGTGTAACTTTGAGTAATTTGCTTAATCTATTTTACTACACATTTTAAGATAGGCAATAAAAACATTCTGCTTACATCTTCTATCAATGAAAGAATTTAATAGTAGTAGCAGACACTAAAATGTTACTGTGTGTAAATAAAATATTCTAAAGTTGATAGTTTATAATTTTGAATGAATCAAAAGCTCACTCTAGAATACTCTGTGTATTGGGGTAAAAACTATAATAGCTCTAAGGTCCTTATTTTATTGCACAACCTTCACAGTTCAGCTTTTAAATGTGTAAAATTTCACACATTAACAATCACACTTTTTAACTTCTATGTCCTTTTCAGGAGATAAATCTTTCATTTGCATGTGCTTGCCTATTTCTGGCCCATGTTTTATTGGATTACAGATCAGAAGTGTGTTAGCAGCGGCGCATTTAGAGAGAACTGCAAAGCTTCCATCATGGTCGCTACCTTTATAGGTGTGTCAAGTACAGGAAATGTTCTTTCACTGTTACGATCTTTTTATAGATAAGCGATACAATGTAAAGGTTTACTATGTCGTGTACTTATCTCGGTATTTAACTTTACGTAACACACTATCTCATTTTCTTTTTTTTTTTGAAGAATTTTTATTACAGTATTTGTTAAAAACATGCTATCAAGAGAGAGCATGCATATAGAGGACTGAAAATACAACATTATGTAATCGAAGCGGTTGATATAGGGTCTTTTGATGTTTACCAAGTTTGAATTTTTATCTGTATGCAATTATATAGACACACAATATCACTTTTGAATAAATAATCAAGCTTTTGTTTTCACAAGGGTATATTGTGAGCTCAGATTCATCGATTCATTGATCATCGTGCAGTAGTTATCAAGTTTTACAGTGCCACTTCTCTCGGTTCTATTCGCCGTGTATCGACAAACGCATCATCATAATTATCTATAATTTAGCAATTTTCCTCAAGAGTAGGGCTGTTCAATTGACAATAATGATCTATCTATATTTTTTTTTTTCCAAGTAGCTTCATTAACTCAAGAATTGAAGAAGATCAGAGGGATACGTGTTCCTCGACAGTATCTTCTGAAGACTATTGATAACTGTGCGTGTTGTAATGAAAATTATGCATTTTAATCTACTGCGACTGTGATATCTGTAATAATTTCAGTTTTTTGCTTTATGTGGGCAATGTATCACATTCACTTTATACTATGACGTATTTTGTTGGAAAATGTATGAACACTTAATCAAGTAAAATCGTGAAACTCTGAAAAAATTTGTTATTACTTTTCGTGCACTGGTATTTCCCATAATGTCAGCGACCATTTTCTTATCACCCACGTTATTTCTCTCATTGACAACATTGAAAGGATGTATGATTCATCACCCTATGGCCAGTTTATTTTGGTGCAAGTTTTTTTCCCTTTTTATTTTGTTTCTAATGATTTCAGATGTTTTTTCTTCAAAATTTCAAACTTAACAAAAAAAATATATCACTTGACACATTTATAAAATGCTTTAATTTGGCACATAAATGTGTTTCTCCCAGAATATTTTTAAGTTCAGTATGTTACAAACTCAAGCTAGCATATATATTACAGTGTACATACCAGCAATGATGTGTACTAATAATTTGTATGAAAAGATTAATATGTTCTCTCTCCCAAGGGTCATTGTTTCTGTTAATGTAGTTCTAATGCGAATAAAAAGATGTCTTTAATCTTTATACAACTACACAAGAAATCCATCTTCACTTGCAGTGTCATTTCTGACACCAAAAAAAAATCTTTCATCAGACATGAAGCACTTGGGTTTTTCCTTGTAACTTGGTCATAAGTGGCTTGTTCGTATCTACCTGCTATGACTTCATTGCCCAGAATTGAACCATTGAAAAGTTCAATGATTCCCATGGAATTTATAAAATGGCCTAGTTTTCATGCACTTTTCAAATAGATTATCCAGATGAGACCAGATTTTTCACTCAACACGATGTCACGGAATCCTATTTATGAGAGTTTATTTCCCCTAACAATTATTATAGATTTACTAATTAAGAGTATTCCGTAAAAAAAAAGTCGCTCTCTTCCTGAAATGGAATAGTTCCTTGATGAAATACACGCATTTCCACTGGTTTTCATGGATAATTTCCATGGTATTTATGTGCGACAAAATGAATACACTGTAGTACTTTTAAACAAGTTGAATTTCCTATTCCATGAGTACCATATTATCTGAGAATTTCTTGAAGTTAATTAATTCACAGTAATTTCTTTCAAGGATCAGGAGCAACTGTCTTCCTTTTATTTTTGCTAGCATTTTCTTCAATTTATAGTAATCAAGGTTACAAAACAGCTTTGTCAGCCTCTCAAACTATCTTAAAGATGTAATCCATTAGTTTTTTATGCCCCCCCCCCCCCCCCCCTTTAAAAAGTTTTTTTTATTTTGCATGTACCATTGAGTTGACCAAGTAATGTTCAGTCAATATTTGAATAAAAAAAAAATTGTTTGACAGACATCAGTCTTGGAAAAATGGAACTTCCAAAAGGTAAAAATTACCCTTGTTGATTTTGTTATCCCCATGTAAGAATTCACACACATGTGGTCAATGGCTGATATGCTAATTATTTTGTCCACTGTTTCTCCAGAACCTATTGCTTCATAGACACCAACCATGGTATATTTGTACACTTACGGCCAAACATCATGACCTCTATTGATTTTGAGGTCATAGTATGAAGGTCATGTGAGGAACGGTCCAAATAATTGGACATCAATAAACTAAGTACTGTCCACTCAATACATGTAAATGTGTCTTGAAAACCCTTGAACACCAAACTTCTTACATTGTAGATGTAGTCGACCTTATTGATATGAGGTCAAGATCAATCATGCTATAGACTAGCAAAGTTCATTCAACACACTGTTTTCAGGAAACTCTTTGTGTGCTCTGTTCCTTGTGAAAAAGTTGACTTATGTCAAAACTTCACACTGGGATGCATTTATTCAAGTTGTAATAAGTTTCCAAAACATTTCTTGTATTCACTGAAAATATTTACCTTCATGCAGTGTTTTCCAAAATATATATTGATTGGTAATTGAAGAAAGAACCCATAGTTTATGTATACAATTTTTATTCCAGTAAAATAATTTTGTATGATACTATCAAAGAACAAAGACATTGACAAATGCTACTAAAAATGTCTGCAATGCACAGATGATTGGATGGGAGGTGACGATGATGAAAAATGGTGAGGATGATGAAAGCAACACAAACATCAGCTAACTGGCCGTGCAAACACTGTAACATCAAATTTAAAAAGTTCAAAAATCGTAATTAAGTATAGCATTAAATCTTTCTCATTTTTCAACCGTTTAAGTTTCTGAATTTTGTGATTCTTGTAAATTTCATTGAAATTCAATATTATTCTTGTTAAATTGTACAAAAACTGTAAATGTGGGAAAAAAAACCAGCCCAAAAGTCATAAATAGCAATAATAATCTTTAAAATACACAGAGACATCTAAAACTAGGTCACGAATGACACTGCTGGATTTCTTGAACCAGAAGTCCTAATGCTGAACTAACCATCTCGTACATGTATCGGGCCACGAATACAAACTTTTTATCCATATTAAAAAAAGAAGAAAGAAACCAGTTCTATATAAATAAAACAATAGTAAAATTTTGTAGTAAACAAACAACCTGGAATTAAAATTGTCCAAAAAAAAAAAAACATGTCCATTAGTTAAAACAAAATGTTTATGAAGCGCAACATGCAGTATGCTATGGCAGAGAAAAATACCACAGTGGCGTTTTGCTATAGGTAGTACATTGTACATAGCTGGGATAAAGGAAGGCACTGAATTTGATATATATATATAAAGTTGTAAGGTGGGTTTCATATACATCCAAATCATACACCGATGTCTACATTAAGTGGGCGACGGTAAAGATGTAGCTATAGCCTCCCAATATTTTACCTTCAAACCCCAGTATGTACCATATGTCTAAAAGCTTTACAAGATTGACACCAAGGAAAAAGGAAAGAAAATAAAAAAAGGTGAAACAATGACCACAGCACCTTGATGTGTTTAAAGTACATATACATACATATATATATACATGTATATATAAAAACACAACTTTTGTTGAAAGATATGTCCAATATTAAGAGATGGATACAGTTATAGTTATTATTTTTTTTCTCTCTGGGTAAGTTAAACAGTTAAAAAAATGGCTACATATATAAGATGAGATGTTCTTTGGTATGTACATGCGGCATTAAACATCATCTTTCATGTACATCAATTATTATCACACAGTAAAAATTCATTTGACTGAGATAAAAAAAAAAATCCCCATTGTTAAGTTAAATTGACACGGGAATATATTCAGTCACAAATTTGTCTACCTATAAACTAAGTGCATGTTGTGGACAGCAAAAATGTACAAAGCTTGAATAAATTAACACAAAAATCAGAGCACTGATTGGGGAAAAAGAAAATCTGTACAATATATATATATACTGAGATTATCAAAATGTACAAAGATTATTTGTCATATTGACCTGTTATTACACCATTATTTTGTTAAGTAAAACTTGTTTTGATTTTTAAATGCGTAATCAACATTGTTAAAAGTTTTACGGAAAAATCATTAAATTGCAATCATTAAGTACAAGTAAGTCTGTGAAAAAAGCGAGACCTATCATTATTGGGGGGGAAACAAAATTAAGAGAAAATGCTGCTCCATAGAAAATAACTAGAAAACCCTGAGCTAAATAAAATGTGAAGTAGAATATCATTGTACAGAAAAAAAAAAGGCCAGATTTGACTCTAGACCATTTCCATTCTTAGTACATTTGCACCTTGACTGCGCAGAGATTTGAAAAAAAAAATCATTGCTATTGTAATATGAGGTTAACAGTTGTGTAACAGCATTTAAAAACAAACAATTGTTTCAATCAATGACAAAATAATGGTCAACTAAAATACTGAAAATGACACACACAAAAAAATTAACATTGTAATAATAATTTTTTTTCTTCTTTTGATTACTATGATTTAACATTTTGCCATCCAGTTTATATCTTCGTCAGAATTATAAACACATACATGTATCGTACAATAAAACGCTTCAATATCACCATCATGTCTAACACAGTACGATGAATATATATATATATACACACACATAACTTTACACATGAATTAAACAGAGAAACATAAACCTTCAAGCAAATCAGAGTTGTCTTATGACTTTTTTTTTTCCTTTTCTTCTAAACATGCAGTCTACATGATCGTCGACAGAAACATGCAGGGAAAGAGAGTGGAACTCGGACTTGCCGCTTTTTGCCGATTTGACTCTCCACTCTAGCACTTGGATGTTACTCTGGGCTGCCGTCTAGACAGCCCGGGATTAATTCATGTGTCTTTGGCCTCGGATGATATATCACTGGAGTAAATCACAATATACACAGGTCTGTTCATATGACAGCATAGTCAGACATAGCGTGTACTGTCCTCTATATACTCTTTGTGCTCAGTCTATTGTGGTCACTACAAATCGTATTTTCTTTTTTTCCTCTCTGACATCTTTGAAAATAACAAATGGTTTTGAGGAGTCTGTTTGAAGAAACATATGGCACTGGACCACTCTGATGGTCTCTCCAAGATAACAAAACTTCTGTACAAGAATTTCATCACAATGCATGTCTCAGGAATGAACAGCTAACTCAATAACTGAAAAAGACCTCTAAATCAGTCTCTTCTGGCTATTATTATACTGAAAAAAAAAATCTTTTGAAAATTCTTTTTTTGTTGTTGACGTGAATTTTTCCCTTCCTGATTTGTAAATACATAATGCGAGTATGCATATTATAGAGATACACAACCTATACAATGAAAATGTGTTTTTTCTTGTACATCTTAAACACATAAATGTTTTGATGAATTGGTTCAACCCATGACATTCTGAAGAGTCTTGATGAAAATGAGCACAACAGATAAGCACCACCACGAGGGAGATGAAGAAACTCCTGCATTCTCGCGATCATTTGTTCTTTGTGGCGGCTTTGTGGTGAATCGTCCCCTGTCACCACCGATGTTGTACTTTGGATCATTTTTGGGATCCCTCAAGTGGGGGTTGTTCTGATTGTTTTCATCATTAATGTCTCTGCCACTGCCCTCGACATCGACGGAAGGTGGCTTGGAGGTCGGCCATTGTTCGTGGGTTGGTCTGTGAGGTTTGTTGAAGTCTTCGTCATCACCGTCCGAACCGTCCCCACTTTTCTCCATGAATCCGCTGCCTTCCATTCCGGAGCCTTCGATGGCGTGGGAACCACTGCCACTGCCATAAAAGTCATCACCACTACCGCCAACCATGCCCTTTCCATAGATGTCTGGGATTTCTACAAAATTAAAAAATAATTTAGGGCAAGATTTTCATAATGAAGAGTAACTTTTTTCCTCAATATTCTTGCTTTGCATAATTTTTACCATTGCCTGCCCTTGATATTGAATTGGTAAAGATATGCATACAAATGAAAAAGAATGCAATCTTGCAACCCCCCCCCCCCAAAAAAAAAAAATGGTTATTGCATGTTTGAAATTTCCAAATTTTTTAAAAACATCCAAATTTATTTTTCATATAGATTGCATCTTACCGTTCTCTACAAGTGCACAGAGTGCATTGGAAAGGCATGTTCAAACAAGAAACTTGTTCAATTATCAAATTGACAATGCAGCACTTGTCTGGAACCCAGACTCAATAAACAATCATTACCAGACAGTGACACACAATGGGTTTGTAATCTTTTATTGTGAACAGGTGAATTACCTTGTGTACACAAAGGTCAATGTAATGCGCGTACCCAAATTCAAATCAGGCCCAATCAGACTTCTCGTATTTCCCAAAAACGTGTTTCGCAACAAAAACTTCAAACAGATTTTTTCTTGTACAACTAACAAGTTCAGTAAAGATTTTTTGGGGTAATTTTTACAATACCACAATCTGAGGTTGAAAGCATTAATAAACAACAACAATATAGAACTAGCTGAACACATTACTCATCATGTTAATCGTTAAGTAGGAATTACCAGACCTCCAGTTAGGCAAGATAAAAAATTCAGAATCTGCATAGCTTTTTCAAAAAAATAAAAAGAACAGGGGAGGAAAGACAGAGTCTGTGATGTAATAATAGTTTGCTGCAATTTAATCAATTTTCAGGTGTAAAATATCGACCCGACAGGGGCCCTGAATAATTCATGAAGTAACACAGCAGGGGTACTACCCAGTTGACAGAAATAAAGTATACAGAGAATGTAGCGAAGTATCGACTGTCCATCCATCCATCCATCAATCAAAAAGCTTCAGGAATCAGAAGCCAGAGTAAGAATCGGAGAGACGATATCTGTGGAATGGTTAAGAGAAATCGGCCCCCATCATCCTTCATCTAGTCACTACAAAAACATATCTCTTTTATCTTCACAGAATCTCACGGAGAAAAAGGGGGGATTTAAATAGGGTTTTCATAGAAGTCAATCAACTTTAGAATGTATAGGTATACACTAATACATCTAGCCGATTGTCAGTTTTTTTCTTTGTGTCTGTGAAAACCCCCCATTAAAGAAAGAACCTCTTCTTGTGGAAGTAATAGAATCACTCGCAGCAAGTGAAAATATAATGAGTCTCTTTCCAAGTTTGTGATTGCAACGAAAAAAGAAGAAAACTCCAAGGATTGTGGATGTCAAAGTTGGTAACAATACGTAAGAAAACCAACACATAAGCCAGGAAAATTAAAATGTCAATTGTTTGGAAAAGCTCCATCTCTCTTTCTCACTGGGAAGAAAAATTTACCCAATTAAATCTAATTTGTCAAACAGTGTCACAGACAAGAGATTATGTAGAGTAATAAGCCCAGGGAAATTATGTGTGGGGTCTGATACAAGCAATTATTGGGGAATTACAGCTGCCATGACCAGACAAATTTTGTCCTTCAGGAAATGGAAGCGTTCTTTATGAAATATGCCAACTGCATTCACTGGCGCCAGGGATGCCATATGTCTTCAAATGCAGCAATAGCGATTCATCTCATTTCCACCCAATGACATTTTTTTATTTCTTTGCTTCTGGATTCCGACATGCCAAGAGCCAACAATTATATTTGTACATGAATCCGACCCAGAATGATCGAGAGGTAACCGGACATTATACCTCGTGTATAACTACCCTCCAAGTCCAAAATTTGTTCCTGTACAACACTGATCGTTGTCAGACTGAGACAGAAGCAAACACTCAACTCGGCCATATTTAAACATCCCACACAGGAAAAGTAGCGTACCTGTTTTGACCCAGGTGACCTCTTCCCCTTTGAATGCATTGTTGAGTTTGCCGGTGATGATCTTCAGTTGTATTTTCTGCTGTTCAATGATGTAGTTGGCTTCGTTGACGTTGACCTCCACTTCGGGGTTGTTGATTTGATGCATGTAGCCATCTTGTTGGACAAGAGTCTCGTACCTGCAATTACGAACACAGATTGCACTCCATGACTACCTAGATCTACTCACACAAAAACCCCTGACATTTGTGGAAATTTTTTTTACAACCATACAAACATTTTTGCATATATTTACCTTCACTTTTTAAAAAATTCACACTTTAATCTAACACTATGTGTTAATTTCTATATAAAATTGCCCAATAAAACTGCATTTTTTTAAGAGGAGTTGATTACTGGATATGCCAGTTTGATATTTCACAGCCATCAAAGAACACTAAATATGATGCGGCTTGAAGTGTATTACAATTAGAATGGATGACATAGAAACTCTTCTATTGTTAAACACTCATTCGCCCTACTGTCTATATGCTAATTATTGGTGAATAAACAGAGATATTTGCATTTCTAATTCATCAAAGTGAAAAACTGAACCCCAAAACAAGTGTATTTTATGTATGTGTGGTCTGTGTGCAGTGAAAGATTGGATTTCAACAAACTGTGTCACCTTAGTCTTGTTTTAACATGAGTGACATTGCCTCTTGCATAGAACTCTGGTTTAACTTTCACCAATAAAGAAATTACTCTTGACTATTTAAACAGTGAATTAAGGAACTTCACATGAATGAAAATTAAAGTCCAATTCATTTCCATTCAGAAGTAACTGTCATTCAATTTCAGACATTTCCATTCTCGAGTTCTTATCTCTGATAAACCTTGGAACCAATACATGTTTTTTTTTTTATTAATTCAGTGTAAAGAACTGCTTGGTACAGCAGGAACTTCTCTTCAATTAGCTCTCTCTCCAGTTCATTCAAATTTTAAATCTATTTTTGCTTCAAAACTCTGACATACTTCTGTTGCCAATACTGGGCTGTAACTATTAGTGACACATTTTTTTTTCTTTTTATAAATATAGATTAGGTCACCTATATTTTAAGCGGAATAAAAAAAAAATCCGACTACAAACCTAGCTCTGTCTTTGCCATTCCAGCAGTCGGAATCATTCCCTGGCTGTGCAGCTATTTGATCATTGTTGCAGACGGTATAGGGTAGCTGGACCCAGAAGTCCTTGGCAACGCGTACCTTCTCCTTGATGTCCTTCACCAACCTGTCTAAACTGGTCCCCGCAGCTGTGGTGGGGCGGACCGATTTGTCAGAGTTGGCCGTTCCCTCGTACCTGCCCAGGGAGAACTCGTCGTAGGTGTCACCAACAGAACCACCAACTTCTTTTAGTTTCTTTTCCACCTCCAGAAGAGAGGTGGGGAAGTTGGCATCAGGGGCTGCATCCCCTTGGGGTTCCTTAGGGGCGGAGCGCTTGTGTTTGATATTTTGGGGATTTGGTCTTCCGCAACCGTTGTGAACCTAAAGAGAAGAGGAAAAACAAAAAATAATTTTAGATAACCCAGAAATTACATTACGAAGGAAGTTATCGAGCTGATCTGGTTTAACAGCAAACTTTCTGATTTAAAACATTTGTATGCCTGCTAATTACATCACCATACTCATAAACAGAGGAATTATTGAGATAAATATACAAGGGCCTCTGTTCTCTCCGGAAATAACTGCAGCAAAATTAAACACTCTCAAGTTTCAATTAAAACAGTGAAGATTGATTTGCTAAATTGAAAAATTATGCCAAGCCACTTTCCTCTTTGTTAACAGTTTTACAAAAATCTCACAATGGCGGTCATTGAACGTTTTTTAACACAATGGTTGTCAGGATTCCATCAAAAGAAGATATCTCCTAGTGTGACATTAAAGCGATAATAGACCAAAATATTAACTTTCCAAAAAAAAAAGAAAAAAAAAAGACTATCAGTTATTTGAGATGGGAACAAAAATCCTGCAAAGATAGCAATACAAATGTCATTATCATGTCAGTAAATATAGGCCTAGTAATTAACCCACATACCATTGTTCTCTGCAATTACACACAAATGTATTCCAATTTACATGAAATTCAAGATATGGAGCAGGTGTAGCCCATGAAGAAATAAAGAATGTACACTGTCTATGTAACTTATCATCTACTGGTGAAGATATTTCAAAAAAGAGAAAGTGAAAAAATGCTTAGCTACAGGGCTTCAGTTGTTTGAAGATTTATTAAACTTTTTTTTTATTTCGCATGATTTATATGATATAACTAAGTATGCTTTCATTTAATATTTCAGTCTGAGAATTTTTTCATCTTAATTGTGACATCACCTCATAAACATATGTAAAATCTTTAAACAACACGTTTTTTTTTAAAGAATAGGTATGTCATCTTTTAAAAATTGTCCTTATTTTAATAGGACAAAATAGATATTGCGGAATGTGCAAAATACATATCTACACCTGGTTTATATTAATCATAAATGAAAAATGGTTGCTGCGAGTCCAACCCTTGTGGGTTAAGTGAAAAATATGACTTCAATATTTATCATTCTTCTGCCCTGAGAATGTTTGACTTTGGTACATTCTGACGACCTTTTTTTTTTTTGTCGCTTCACATTCCTTTTCCCATGACAAAAATGTATTTTTCGTCACAAAATTCAATGAATTTCTTCAAGGAGCTCTTAAATCATGTGCTTTGACCATATGTAAATGAGATAAAATCTTTGTAAGAGTATTGAACTTTTTACCTCATGCAAACATTCCATTAGAGTAATCTCCCTTACTTCTGAATGCGCAGGCCAAACAAAAGTAAATATTGGCTTTTAACACAAGAGGTTACTTCATTCCAGTGCCAAAAGGAGCCCTGCAAGTTCTTGTTTGAACAAGGCAGGTTTTTTTCATTCCTATTTATCTGTTCTATGACCCTTTAACTGATTTTTTGAAGGGTCATGATACTTTTATGTAAGAATTAACTTGATTCTAGAGCAAAAATGGGCACCTAGATAGAGGGTGGTTTTGGTTTCCTATTTACCTGTTCTTTCACCCTCAGGCTGTTTTCTTGGAGGGTCATGATGGCATCAGATATTTTGACATCGATTGGATCCACCACCGATTCTATGTTGAATGGCCCTTCCAGTCGGCTTGCCAACTGCTTCATGGCCTCTGTAAATACAATTTGGGATCAAAATAAATAATCGAGAACTCTGACAGATAACTGCACCATATCTCTTTAATATATAAGCACTGAAGTTTCACAATGAACATAACTTTAAATGCAAGACTCCTTACAACTGGAGTGCCATTAATTTTAAGGACTTCTTCAATATAGAGTCTATTGATTTCACAATTCCTCCCTCTGCAGGCTAGGAGATCAGAGTTTAGGCCATAAAAACTCGTAACAAAATAATAACCACCCAGTATATGGAAATTAGTCGCTGAAATTTTACACCCTATTCCCTATAACAGACCATCATTCAATATTCTTTTCAAATCTCCGTCTAAAAAAATGCCTTTGAAGTGAAAGCATGGATAGAGTCTGTTGAAAAGGGGGAGATTTCATCAGCGGAGGTTGTGTGTATAGGACACAGGAGTCCTACTGAGACCAATAAGAGGGATGATACATCACAGATTAAGACAGTTCCGCACTCCATTGAAAACACCAAGTCCTCTCTACCTGTCCCCTATTCTACCCATAGCGAAGTTCTGAAATTTCGCACCATATTGGTAATTAATACCACCCTAAAAGCCATACAAAAAACTTGGATCTCAAATACAACCATTACAGAATATACCTTCAAATAATAAATAATGATTATAATAATGATTCTGATAAACACAAAAAAACTCTGAAGGTTACAAATACTGCTCAGAATAAATTAGGGCAGTCCCCCCCCCCCCCCCCCCCCCCTTTCTCCCTGAAATGTAAACTGGGCAACAAATCATATATATAATCGTAAGCAGACGTTTATCATACAAGGTGAGGTCTGATAAAAGTCGGAAATACAGGAATAATTTTGTCAAGTTACAGTCAGCTTTTGATGGGGAGAAGACAAAAGGAACAGTCGCCCCGATGTATAGCTATGTGTCCCCTGACAACAGACAAGCTGCTTGATCCAGACCATGACAAGTATGCAAATGAACCCCTGAGCATCTTCCATCACTGCCTTTCGTAATTGTATAGATTCATTAAAACACTCAGACTCTCCGAGTGAGTGACTCACTGTTAGAAAATGCATGCAAACAAAAGAGTTCAGTAATTCAAAAAGTTACTTTTCTGCCAAACAAACTGCCTGCAACTGCCTGACTCTCATGTTGAGAAAGGCTAATTAAGAATGTTTGCGTTTCAAATTGTGGTTCGGTTGTAAAAATGATTTAAATCCATTTTCAGCCCGTAAACATGAACGTTGAAGGGTCTGCTATTTAACTTTTTAATCCCTTCTCTTGTCAGAAATCTCGCCTATCTAGTCATGTCTGACTACCCCTACATAATCACCGTTTCAATTTTCCCCCCCATTATAAATTGTACTAAGATTACCCCTTGTTATACACCATAGACGAAGAAGAAAACGTTGTACTCAAAAGAATTCCGCAACGCACATGCCCGAAACACTCCAAACCAAACAACAACCACCTTTTAAGATGGGCAAGTGCTTTCAACGCCAGTATCTCAATAAAATATACATCTTACTTTACATGTTTTTTCAGGCTTATTTTTCAGTTTGAAAAAGTAATCTAGCTTTCTGTTATCTCAAATAAATTGGATATCAAAGGGAAAAGGTAATAGCTCCACTTAGTTGGTTTCTTCATTTCATGAGAAAAAAAATTACAAACTGGATAAAATGATGTGATTTATAATTCACAAACAAAGGGATACATGTAGAGCCAGGCCTATACAACTGCTGGCTATTCGTTTTTATAAAGGATCGCTGGGCCTCATGATTTCATTTTGACTTTATGAGGAAATAGAGATGTAAAAACACTCAGTGATTGGGAGTGAGAGTGTTTTCCTTCCCCCTAAGGACACCGATAGTCAGGTGACTTCTTGTCCAATATAGTCGTGTATATTGGTGTCCAATATACGTGGGAGACTTAATAGAGTGACAACGCAGGGCATGAAGCTATCATGGGGGCTGGCAGGTGATGCCTTTGATTATTCTGACAATTTTGTTATATTGACTGGTGGGTCCATGGCTTGTGTAATATCTGGTAACTCCTCATTTCCTTTCCTTTATTGCCAAACAATCTGAACTGTGAGTCAGATAACAGCGTACCCCCCACTGTTCCTAGAGCCGTCTGCTGAGATTTTTTAATCTCCAGAGTTTTTTATATAGTCTATATTGGTCAACCCTTGATCATTAAAAAGCTATGAGAGTACATGCAATACACATCTTTTCTACATAATGAGGTTCTATTATTTTTGACATTTCTGGAATGTAATAACCCTTAGAAGCATCGTCTCCACCCTACCATCAAATAGGTTTTGTAAAAAATTTTGTCGATTTTGTAAAAGTTTCACCGAAAACCTCCCCAAAAACTCTAACCCCCAAAAACACCACCCCATAACCATACACTCAACAGAGCACGAGAAAAAACATTGCAAGACAATTTAAAACATATCCTAATGCCTTTGTTAGTTACGTCAGTGACACAGAACCCCTTTCAAAAACAAAACTGCTACTATCCCAGCAAATCTACATAAAAAATAAATACATTCACTTCAGCTCTGTTGAAAATCGGTTTGTTTTTTTTTGGTCTTGTGCAATCAGCAGCAGATGTAAGTAAAAAGTTTCAGCACAAGTTCTAGTCAAACAGCTGGAAGTCAGCCGCAGACGGACCCCAAATGCAGGCAAGTGCATTCTGGGAAGAAATTCTACACTGTGACCTTAGATGAGGTTGGCTAAATGACCGAGGACAAAGTCAAAAAAAGAAACCTTGAATACCTTTGAGCCATACAAGTGCAAAGGCAATACACAATATGTGGACATAAAGAAAAAAATTGTGGAGATATTATCGCAGTTTAAAAATGGCCATTGAATGAAATTGCTAGCACGACACTTTCTTGACATTTGTGAGATGATTTGTAAACAATTATTGTTTGTCTGGCACCGGTCTGTATTCAGAACAGTGGATATCAACCTCTCTCAAGCCTTTCCATCTTTGGTCCAGTATAAAAGTTCAAATCCCAAAATACAGCAAGCAGCCCATATTTTAGACAGAGTCCAAAAAAAGAGATGTACTATTCCAACAAAACCACTGCATGCTGCAGTCAGCATAAGCTATGCTGTACCCTCTAAACTGCAATATATCACATATGATACATTTATGACACCATGGAGCAACAGACATATATATACAAGAAAGCGTGGGGATGAAAGCTAGGCAAAGATAAGTTTTTTATCAAATAAACACAAAAGTCTTCACTACAGCATCTGGGCCAATCTTTGCTATCATGCTCTTAATAGGAGCAGCACTTGTATCATTAGGCCAACCCAATCCACTCTGCTGATTTCATGTTATCTCTGCTACTAAGTTTTATGCCTGCCATTTCTGTTTTGATAACATTCTCACACACGTAACTACATTTTTGTTTTCCTCTTAAGTTCCTCATAATGGAATTTTATCCCAACACCTTCTCATAGGCAATTTTTGAAATCGGAAAGCTTTGTAGATAAATCTTCAAATTCTGTATGAATTTCCCTTAGCACTAATGTAACTGATTGAAACACCCAGATATGATAGGAAAATGAACCAGGGACATCAAAATCTAATTTCCTTGTCCTATTCCCTGTAACTAGATCACAGGAGAACTCATTTTCCCTATTGCAATGAATGTCAGACACCCCCCTTCCCTACTTCCCCCCATTTAATCAGATTAATTGTGAATTTTAAGTGTATGATTTTATTTTTCCTCAATTTTATTAAAGTGAAAATCGACAGTTCCCCCCTTCCCCCATTATTGACACAAATGTCATTTGTTTGACTAAATTTTTCACCTGAATATTCTAGTCCCAGGTAGAAAGTTTAATCCGGGCTAAAAACATCCTGTATAAATTGAAATGTACGGTCATACATGTGTACCGGCTCTTATCAGGGGAAATATTTAAACAATTCAGCCTGTCATCTAACAACGCAACACTTGAACAATGTGATACCTGTCCTTAATCGTGTCGCAATAAAACAGAGAGAGAAACTACTCAAAAAAACAAAATGACCAAATTAAACCCAAGTCCCTAAAAAAACATAAAATTCCTGGCTACCAGACAAGAAAAAAAAACAACAAACTACTTCAGTCCAGAATAATAAAAATTAACACTATTGCAGAATAAACGGGACATGCGATTCGATTATGTGACCACTCATACAAAGCCTTTTCCCTCCTTCTTTACAAAAGATCAATTTTGCTTTGGCATTGATTAAACTTTATTGCAGGTCTTTTATTTTATCATCTCTCAACCATTTCCTGTTCAATATTGAACAGTTGAAAATTTGCGTTCCCTGAAAAATTGACAAATTATTATCTAAATTGCCTCTTGAAGTCTGTCAGCCAGGAATCTCCCCCCTTTCTTTCGGTGTACATGTATAGTCCTTATTGAGAAAATTAACCCCACTTTGTTTGATCTTTATGCTTGCAATCACTGTCATTTATAATCCTCCATTGGACAGCTCCTGGCTGTATTGTTGATTTCTGGGTCTGGCTGGGTATTGTCGCATGTGTGCTAATGTAATGACTCACAGAAACCCAGAGACTGAGAGAAAGAGAGGTGTTCCCTGGCCTGAAAACCAGGCATAAAATTCTGACAGTTCTTAAAATCGAAGACACAACACCATTTTTGTTTCGTGAATCACTTTCGTGGATCAATAAGAGACCACACAGTCTTTGGTTAATCCTAAAACCATACAGCACCGCCTCCAAAATATGTTCATTCTGTGTGCAAAAAAGATCTGTTCTACTCAATTTCAGAGAATGGACTGCAGCAAAGGGTGGAGAGGTGAACATTCCTTTCACCTTTTCTAGTTACTGGTATACTTGACAATTTTAAAATAAAAATTTTACAGGAGCTTTTATTTAAGTCTTTGAGTAAAGAAACTAAATCAGATATATTCTCATCTCTAATTTTTACACGCGTATGAATTTCTTTGAAATATATCAGCACTAGCTTATAGTTCATGTTAGTTTGAAAAGTATGAAGTACAGAAAAAACATGAATGACTCTCAGTTTCTTTCACAATGAACTCAACAACTTATGACTGGGAAATACTCTGTCATTCTTTTTTCCACTTAAATCATAGTCACTTACAAAAATTCAATGAACATGTTGTGTTTTCCGTGGTTTAGTGGGTTTAAGTGTAATGACACCCCCTCATCCTGGTTTCGGTTCAACCGAGTTTTGTTTATAAATACTCGAGTGTCTACAGTCATAGCTAACCAATAGTGACTCACCAAAACCAATCTAATTTCTGCTCCTGGTCAAACATAAAGGGTTTGATTTCGTACATTGATTGCAGTGATAACTCATAAGAGCTATTCGCTAGTTCTGTTATTGCGGTTAACTTCGAAGTTTTTCTTTTTCCAGATTATTTAATAAGTCTTGTTTATAAAAAACCCACTTTTTTCTTAAAAAAAGTTTACAGGAATTTGAAATATATACTTTTAATAAGAAATGTTAAATTAGTATCAGTATTCAAAGTAACAAAACCACACCTTTTCGAGGTTTCAATTTCTTCCTACTTACTGGGGAAATCTGATCCCTAAATAATTTCCTCAATAGCCCGAATTGTTTAGTATAAATAACACCAGTAAGTATACATCATGCGTTTGTACTAAGAGTCCCACTTGAGAGTAAAGAGATACTTAAGTGGTGTGCACTTTTCTAGCCCTTGATACTTTATTATACTACACAAAATACTATCTTTCTGAAAGCTATTCTTTTAACTCTTTCCTTGTGGAAAATGTTGTGATTTTAAAACAACTAAGGCCTTTTGTCTTCTGAATTTGCTTGTATCCGTACCAAATACTTTGGAAGCCAGACATGGAAAAGTCATTTAATAGACATCCTCCATATATCTAACCCTGATTCTCCATTTCCTATTAACGACTGAACCATTTTATCAGAACCAATGGATTGGCCTCCTCTGGATGACATATAAAGGCATAAGTGCTATAGATTTTCTGCTCAATTAAGACAAGAGGTCTTGCAAGTAACCTTGCCTTCACCTGAGCAGAATCATTAGAAACTACGCGCTCTCTACATCTCCCGATGAATTAGACCTTTTCCTACCGTGGACTGACAACGGGAGGTTCTGAAGCAATGACCTCTAGATAGCTGGGAGGCAGCTGTTTCACAGCTGTAAAAAATATCTCCGAATACACACACATACACACACAGAGAAACACCATTTCTTCTAAAAAAACCCTTCCCAGTTGACTTTAGCCATTAAAATGTCAACACTTATAACCATTTCCAATTTCCACACACAACAAACTCTCAAGTGAAATATTTATCAAAAGCCCCTAACATCTTGTGGGAAAAAAAAGATACCCTTATCGCCATTCTGGGTCGTAACTGTTTTATTCACTTATCTGATAGCGATCTCGTCATCTCTGGCTATTTTCTCCATTGACACGTAGAGTTTGACTTACCAATGTACTCGTTCCAGGGCTCGTTGAGTTCCGAGTGGTAGGCCAGACAGCCCTTCATGGTGTTGAGGCAGTAGTTATTGCAGGGCTTGGTCTGGGTCAGCCCTCTACAGTGGGGACAGTACATCATCTTCATCAGGGCCTTGTTACAAGCCTCCGTGGGGGGAATCTAAGAATAGAAATTAATGGTCAACTGTTAATTGGCTTTGAAATATTTCTTCATTTCTCTGTTAATTATAAGAATTAACCTTTTAAACTTCCTATAGTGTTCAATAAAAACAAAATTACAGCAAATTAACACTTCTAATGAATCATGCTTAGAGAAAAAGTCAATTCAATTTTCTTTCCCCTTTATTCTTAAAAGTGTTAAAATATACACAGGACATAATGAATGTCTCTGCAATAAGAAGATTGCTATTTATACTGTACATGTACTATGCTGCTTGAATTCAATATGAAATATGTACATTTTAGGAAGTATGTTATTATGCTGTTACATGTATGTTGAACTCGGTATAAAACAAGCTCTACATTTAGACAGTTTTGTCATTTTCTGATACACACGACTGACGTACGGCATATGTTTGTGAGACAGAACAACTGGAAGTATTTTCAAGTCTTTCGTTCTGACATCCGTAGCAAAAATATGGAAACATGTGCGATGAATTAGTTTTTCATCTGCCCTTAAACCTCTCTGTAACAAGGAGAGAGAGAAAATAGGCCTGGATTGCCTTTATCTTATTTATAGACATCTGAGGTTGGAAACAGTGGACAGTCATGGTAATGACAAGATCATTGGACTACTGAACAGCCAAGTTGACAGAGATTAAGTAGCTCTGTAGTCAAATCCCTGTATGTCTGCTCATATAAAAGATTGCCATGTAACATTATAGAAGCTCACCCCCCCCCCCCCCCCCCCCCCCCTTTAGCCAACCAACTCCGCTATACAAAGTGTGATAGCTTCGTTTACACCTGAGATTTACCTGTGTTGTTTAGCTGATGATTGTGTACCTGAAGCAATCAGCCCGGGCTAGACAGGGGTCCTGGACACAACTATGTGTGATGTGCAGAAACTTTAGCACCTTAATTTCACAGTGCGATTAGACACATACAAATTTGGACTGCCCTCCCTAACAGCGTAACCCGAGATTCTGAACAGAAGTCTATACAATGACAAACAGGCCACAGACAATTATACTACAGGTATTACTGCATTCCTGTTTTTTACCTGCGGCACAGGAAACAGAGGTTAAATAAGGTTGTGCATTTTTTGGGGTATCTAACAATGTAACTGTTGCAGAGGCCATGTGCAGGGAAACTGTTTCCATTTTCCACAGAGATATATAGAAATGTGAGGTGGAAACACGTGCTCTATGGAAGCAGGTTTCACCTGCGACTGACAAGACACCTGAAAATACCTGAGAAGAATTGGAGGGTTCTTTCGCATAGTTGACTTCATAGAGACGACGACTCTCTGTGATTTTACTAAAAGATTAGATGAAATCACCCTCGGCCAAACAAAATACCTTTTTCTTGATATCATTCCAAAGTCAGAGCCAGGTAAGAAAGAGAAAAACAAAGGTCCTTAAAAGATAAGGGCAAACACCAGAGCCCCCTCACATATGCCTGATAAGTTCGTTCATCTTTCCCAGCATTGGAGAAGGGGGGGATAGATTCCTATCTGACAGTGTATCTTGACAGAAATTGTCGATACAATGTTGCTTAGCATTGCTCATTACGAAATCTGGTCAATCTTGGGCTTGATTAACATGGATGAGAGGAGAAACTGTTGATCCCTCCACTGCAGCACAGTGGCAGCGAACAGAGCTCACTGACAGTGTATATACACATCTAAATCTTGACCAGTTTGGCCCGGTGCCATCCAGATAGATCAGCTGATGACATATTGCTGCAACAAAGCAATTCTCGAACAAAATGCAGAAACTTCATAGCTCCTCATCCTAATTGAAAAACAATAAATTTTCTTTGGAAGCTCAAAGGTTTAATGCCAATGCAGCCCCACAAGTACAGAAGGCGAAACTCCTGTGTTGTAGCTGCTGTGAATCGTTTGATCTTAGCCAGTCGATAAAATCCAGTGTTCTTTTTACGGTTTACAAATGCAGAAGTTTTGCAGTTGGATAAGAATGCAAAATAATTCTTCCTTTTTTTTTTTGGCCATTTGTTGCACAAATGAGAATCTAATGGATTTGAACTTTTCCTGATATTGTTCGTGTCCTTCGAAATAAACAGATAATTATCGAAATGTGATTGTTTACTCGAAACACCGAGAATTTACCCTAGCAAATGATGAAAGAACAATTGCAGCTGCAACTCTTAATTATATGTAATGCAGCTGTTCAAAGGAACTGAAGATATTTGATTTAAACAAAACATGTAACGTCATACTAACCTTTAAAACTTCAACGATTACGTCCCGTCCAATAGCAAGGCCTTGCACAAAAGTGCGGGCTGCGACAAAAGATCTCTTGACTTGCGTTGAAAGTTTTCCGGGAGTATCTCCGAACGGCTTCAAGTTCTCCATCTGACTGGTCACACATTCCAAGTAGTGATCCGAAAATTTGTGCGGAACAGAAAGCAACTCGAACATTTTGCTGAACAATTTTTTGAAGAACCCGTCCAATGCATCCGTCAAGCTTATGTCCTTGCCTTTGTAATAGCTCCGCAAGTCTTCAAATAAACTCGTAAATACTTGTGAATTCTGCTGGTATAATAATCCATATGTCTTCACAAACATAGTATGCAAGTCTCTTTTTGATTTGTCTAATAAAGCTGTGAAGAATTCTGAAAAAAAATTAAAGAAAAATATATGTTAATGTTGATAATTGCTACCGTAATTAGATAGATAATTATGATCTAATTATTGTCTATTCACATCATTGTCAAAGAATTTTTAAATATTTCCTGTTAAAACCATTATTTTTTATCAAGTTTTATCACTTATTATCATAAAGATTTTCATTTTTATCATTTGCAAAGAAAAAAATTCTTCTTATTTTTTTCAAAAGGAGACAGAAAAGAAACATGTTCTGCATATTTAAATCTTTATTAAGATGACTTGATTTTCGGGGAAATGACAGAAAATGCCAGGTTATTTTCCCTTTTCCTTCGAATTGTCACTTACTGTTATCAAAATGTTCAACTTTTGATATAAAACATAAAACCTTATCAAATTCGTGTCCCTTAAATGACATCTTAAGGAACCAGATTTAACTTTGACTTTCTTTAAAATATAACAGCTGTAGTAACTCATGCAAAAACATTTCAATTGCATAATAACGAACTTTTCCCTGCGATTTAAAAAAAACTCCCTTAGCTTAACCATATTATCTGTGAATCATTAATGTGTTTATAAGTTGGTTCAAAACTCTACTTCTGAGGGTTGATATGACTTTAATAATTTGATATTTATGTAATTTCAAAATGCGTGCTCTTGTTATTGCTGGCAGCAACACAAAACAATCAAAGCATTCATATGTAATCTAGTCAATTTCTTACAAAAAAAAAAAAAAAAACGCTTCCATCTTCCACAAATAAAAGGGTTCTTGCGAAACAGATTAAAATTCATGATTAGAATTTTTTTCTTTTTTAACTTGTGCAAAAAGAGCATTAAAATAGTTATAATACTACAACTATAAATGTTACCCCCCCCCCCTTCCACCTGAACAGTTGACTTTATTCTGGAGTGTATGCTGCATGATTTAGAAAGCGCAGTAAATAAATCACTTCAGATAACATACCCTTAATGCTAGCTCTCGAGACTTTCTACAAAACAGTAAATACGATTTCTGTTCCATCGAGTTTGACAATCATTAAACAAAATAATATCCCACGAATAAGTTATATAATTTCAGGGCAAAGATGGAAGACGAAGGGTCTGACTATCTGCTCCGAGCTCAAGATTTAAAGGCAATATTTACAGCTAAATACAAGTTCTCTATTTTCGACCATTAAATCTTGTCCCTCTCATTGTGGCAGAGTTCATAAATTGAACTTAATAGCCGGTTCTATTGGAGTCAATGGTGATTTGCCAAGCTGGAATACAAAATGGCCAGACCTTAGCCCCGTTATGTATTTCCTGAAGTGCTTCTGGTTTAGACACACTATAATTACGAAAGAGGGCCAACTAGAAGGTGTTTTATTCTCTTTCAATCCCCCAAACCCCCAGCCTGATCTGACCCCAGACATTCTTTTTAATAAAAGAAAATTTTTGTCGAAACAAATGGTCTGTCAATACAAGTACATTAAACTATTTTAATTGATCAGCTAGCTGGCAAAAAATGGTTAAATAATGAGACTAGTTCTTCTTTTTTCCCCCCTTTCACATAGGAAAATAAATAAAAAACAAGTTCCCTGTGAGCTTTGTTAGTCCTTCCACGTATGTTATGCAAACAGGCCATCAATAGTTGATTTACTAATATGAGGTTTAAACAAATTTGTTCATCCGATTACAAAAGCCACTGTTCGGGGCTATAGATGACCTGCCAAAATATAACTGGCAATAACTTCCCCGACTTAAGCCCCAAGGATACAGGGTTTAATAATCGGGAATATATCTTGACTTTCCTCACATCTCCCTGGCATAATTAGATCAAATTCATTAGAGACCAGTTAGAAGGGCCTAGATAGCGATCAAGTGTGATAGTGCTTGGGGCTAAGGGGTCTCCCTTTGACAGTAAGCAGAGACACAAAAGAATACAGTTGACAGTCTCAAAAATTCCTCACCTACCATACTTATAATAGGTGCCAACAAAGAATATTAGCACACCCCTAGGATGACAGACAAAAAAGCTAGAAAAACTGGATTTCTCTTGAACTTATCATAGTAGTATCTACCCCAATTACACAGTCTGAATTGGTCATTAGTCCTGACTATGAATTTAATGACTGGAAATCAAGCTGATGTTTATCACGAGAATTATAATGGGTTTATTATTTCATTTTACATACATGGTTTGCTTTGGAATGAACTTTTTGAGGTGAATGTTTCGCGCGGGGGTCATAGGTATGGCCATTGTGAATCCCCTACCGCCTTGTTTTGGCGGCAGGCACAGCACTGTAAATGGTAGCGATAAATCTGTTCAAAATGGCTCAATTTATCTACCAAATGTCACAACCCTTATCAAAAAAAGGTTTGGGAATGAAAAACCGTTTGTGACAAATGATTGAATTATACTTAATTAACTTGTTAGAGGGCAATTCCATTACAAAGAGCAATTTCTTTCAAATTACAAAGTACAAAGTTGTTACAGCTCTTGGTTCGGATCATACCTGCCTTTGTAGATGGCAAGTACGACATGATTCGTTTGTAAAATCACACCTTTTATGGCTTAAATGCGGCAACACCCTTCCCACAATACACTGATACAGGAAGCGCAAAACACTTGCCTTAATAGCAGAAATCAATTTTTTCTCATGAATTCAATGAAACGTGGTGAAGTAGAAAATGATTTCTGTTACATTTATCGGGGAGTGGATAATTTATAATGGATGATGCTCCACTGACTTTTTCCTTGAATTTTATTTGATATAATTTCACGAATGCATTAAACAAATAGCTTTTTGTCTGGTATCTTAATAAATGGACATATTTATCAATTTAGGAAATAACGAATTTTATCCTAGGCCAAATAGAGGCCAGTAGACCCTGTCATAAACAGTGACCATCTGTCACAAGCAACCTATTAATAGTCTGACGGTTCTGGCCTCCAACTATCAAAAGTTTATCATTAATTTATGATCTGTAGCTGACATTTTCTTCCCTCTCAGGAATATATCTCCTTCAAAATCAACCAAACAATAACTTTCATCATATAACTTAAGCTAGATGTATAAATGTATGTGAACCTGACCAAGTTAAATCTTGTACTTTCAGTAAATTTAAATTTTCACTTTAAAATCTTACTATAATAATCTCTCTCTTTCTCTCTCTCTCTCTCTCTCCTCTCCTCTCTCTCTCTCTCTCCTCTCCTCTCTCTCTCTCTCTCCCTCTCTCTCTCAAAACACACCCTTTTAATTCTTCCTAACCTAACCTAACAATCTTGAAATATTTGAATCATGATCAAACTCTACATTTTTTTTTTAATAAATGAAAGAAAGTAAAAAATAGAAACACTTGGGCACATATGGAGCAGACTTTCATCCCTGTGCAGATGGTGGTGCAATTGAATTTGAATTGCCGATGCTCTGGCAGCAGTTAAGATTTTTTTTGCCAGACTTGGAGTGTAACTACCTAATGTTAGTACACACACAAGCACTGGTGAAATGTAAGGAAGGGATAAATCAAATGGGGCACGTGTAAGTGGAAGGGGGGGGGGGGCGGTCTTCAACAGAGATGTTACCAATCCTGCTCAATTCAAGTGTTTTATTTCCAATGTTTTTTGGGTGTTTTTCTGTAGCTTCCACAATGTTCTACTGTTGCTTCATTCCAAATCTATCGAATGTTCTGTTTCAGTCTCTAAATTATCTCATTCATCTCGACTTGACTTGACCTGCATATACTTACCATCAAATTTTCTTGTTCTTGTTACAAATGTACTTTTGGCATATCTAAAAGCTTCTCCTACGATTCTCGTATATTCCCTGGCACTCAAGTCTTTCAACTTGGATTCCATATCTCTGGTACAACATGTTGATCCGTGCGGACAAACTTCTAAATGGTCCCCTACAATATAACAATAAAATATAAATACATGTTAACAATGCAAAGTGTTCTATGTTTTGCATTCTTGTACAGAAAACCACTTCATTCAGAGTTTGGTTAAATGCAGTTCTTAACACTTAAAGAATGCAAATCTTTGTTTCTTTTTTAAAAACATATGATGCATATTTTAGTGCACTTTTTTTTTTATCAGAAAAGACATATTTCTGCACCATCTGCAGGCAAATTACTTCGGTGCGCCCAGTCTTAACTAATCCAAGCACCGAAATAAAGTGAGGAAATACCTTGCACTAACAATATATCTTTCACAGCTTTCTAATTAAAGCGAGTTAACATGCTTGGTTTATCTTGCCTCTCATTACACGGAGGGCCCGACATTTTCCAGAAGCTCTGCTCCACGGCATCTGAGGCTTCTCCTTTCTACATGGTGTAACAGGGCCCTCCGTCTATCAGAATAACATGGTATGCCAAAACATGGATGGAATTCAATGCCTTCAGATCTACGATAACCTGTATTTTATGCAACCTTGCTGATTTTACCTCTCCCCTCCTTCTTCCTTCCCTCCCCCCTTTTTCTACTAGTATGGTGGTACATACAATCAAACCTCGTTGTCTAGAACTAGATGTGACTGGTTCAAAACTTTGAAATATCAAGAGTTAATTACTTAAAGTATAGTGGTTGGGACTTGCAAATCACTTCAACATAACCATTGGAACATATATCGGTGTTCAAGACACCGAAGTTCAATTGTACCATGTTTGAATGCATGGATTTTCAAGGTCTTTTCACAGTGAATGCATGCACAGATGCATATCAAATGATTTGAAGTTTATATATTTTATATTTAAGTAGCAACATAGCATCTCATCCACAGTTGTTGATTTACTGTGTTATTAAACAGGTATTCGGAAACCATACGATAAATCAACTATAACTGGGAAAAAACAACATCATGCATCCTTTAACATTGAGGGTAGTTTAATATATATTTCCTCAAAGCTTACTAGCATTATCAATCTTCACTCTTTAACCTTCCAGTGCCTTCAACGTAAAATCATTCATTGTATGAAGGTAATTTCATATTCCTATTGAAACTTCATTGCAGAACCGATAGGATTATGCAAATAAGGTGAGAATTCAATTTGAAGTTTTCAAACCAATACTTGTAAGCCAGACTTATTTTTTATACATGATATATATACATTATTTGTTACCCATTGACTGCAAAAATCTAATCCATAATTCATGAAATCTTGTGTGTTTTGTGAAAACAGAAAATCAAGATAGAATAAAAGATTACACATCAGGTATATCCAATGATTAAAAAAAAAAAAAAATTGAGATTTTGAAAAGGAATTTTTTTTTTTCCTGAATTCAAAAGGTGAATAAAATTTGTCAATGAATGAAACCTTTTATTGCGGGGATTGGTGAATCTGATCTTTCATATTTACATATATTATACATCTAAATCTACTGTGGCCCTCAAGTAAGCCCAATTTCAAAAGAAACCATCAGTAGTATTAAGTCTTCTGTGACACACCGTAAGATTGAATTTGAACGAGGGGGACGAGATTAATGGGACAATGCAAGCCGTGTCTGGCACTTTTTGTTAACTCTGCAATGCATATCAAATATCGTTTTACAATAAATGACCTAAGAGTAAATAATGTATCATTATGCAAATTGACCATTTCAGAAGTTGCCAAAATGATTAAATCGCAAGCATCTGAGAAATGCAACATTTAAACTAAAAATATTTTAAGCACATCATGCATTTCACATTTTTTTTTCCTTGAATGGGTTCAACCTCTTAGGCAGGAAGGGATTAATTAACCTTATCTTTCCAACAAATGTTTAATAAGCCTGACATGAGGTCATGCGGTTTTAGCAGCAGCCCCCATGAAAACGTAGCCACAAACTCATTTGCCATTCATAAGAGGTCCACAAAAGAAATATCTGGACGAAAAATACAAAGGCACAGATTAGCAATCATTCAAATAGGAGAAAAGCCCAACAAGCATCATCAAAATGCCATAAATACCAAGCCAGATCAACTTAACTTCACATCAAGGAGTCCAAATCTTCAAATTTAACCTCAAGACCTTAGTGGTCATCCAAAGATGATTTCACCATGTACTAAACATTAGGTACTTCAAAATTTACCAGTACAAAAAACAAACCTCAGAAAGATGATTTCACCATCTAATGGTACTTAATTAGTCAAAACTTTAACAAAGACAAAATAAAACTCATTTTATAAATCCAGATTCCTCTCGTCAACCATTTTTTGATATTTTTTTGTTACTGTGATCACCATGGCTAAATTCTGTGTGGTAAAACCATATCATGTCAACCAGCAATTCAAGACGTGGTTTTTCTAGATTTCAATCTCGACCGCTTAAAGTCCCCTTTTCTGGTACACTACCTAACAAAGGCTCATAATGGTCCTCATGATTTTGTACACTTAAATACTCTTGATTATTTTCGAGAGGGACTCAATTATTTTCCAATTTTGTAACAAAGGGTAGGCATGGTTGGAGGACTATTGCCAAATCAAACGGTGACTTTCTCTCTAAATCCGCATAATAAATGGTGGATTAGTGGTCCCTTTTGACCATATCAAACAAAATGGTGGTATATTATGTAAATATCACTGTTAATATATCAGAGGGTTTTTTTTTTCTTCTACTGGTAATCCAAATATTCACACTACACACCATTTTGAATTTAATACTCAAAATAGACAACGATCTAAACAATTACTGCATTTAAACCCGTGGGCATTCACCCCATCCAAGAAAAAAGACAGAAAGATAGAAATCAGTTTATCTAAATTACCATTCAACCATATGCTCCGATTTATCAGGTCTTTCTGTGTGCACCCGTTAAACTTTTGTCTCTAACAAATCATACATGTACGTTGCTGACTGCATTAAGAAGATGAGTAAGCAGCCATACCTTTGGTTAATTGAGACAATACAAAATACCCTGGCAAAGGGCACGTGCGATTGTCTTTAGCCGTCACTCAAAAGTCAGGCAATAGCAGAACTAGATACAACAACAAAGCACAAGATAGTCCTCTTTGCGACATCCTTCTATAGGACTTTGTATACAGAGGGTCTGATTTCTTGGCCCGCCAATCCTTGATTATGAAACCTCTTGTACCACCATGCACGTTGCAGTCCTTAACATAACCAGGTGTATATACAAACCCAAAGCCAGTTGTGAAAGAGAGACCAAATGAAGCAAAGTCTCAAAAATCAGATTATTTTGTAACTCAGATGGGTTATTCCTTCTTCTTTCTCCCCAAGTTTTTAACTACTGTGTAATTTTCAAATGAATGCCTAGATGTGCTCTTAAGATTTTTCTTTTCGCAATGGAATGACTTGCATGTAGTAGTAGCATGGGCATCTGTGAGATAGTGCTTGAGATGACCCTACTGTATAATTCATTGCAAAGGGGAGATAACTTGTCACTTTTGGCCATGTAAAATGTCTGCTGACAAGAAACATTATTCACACGGGTTATTGCTGTACACTCATATGTATCACTCCCACATTTATTCCATGTATATATCCCATTATTATCACAATAAAAATCTGTTTATTAACCATGACAGACCATGATAAACCTCTTAAGTCCCCTTGGGAAATTTAACTAGATGTACTGAAGAGATTGATTTTTATTATAACCCATCTGTGTGATAGGGATGATTTGAATACACATTTACTATCTCCCCGATTTGATAAGTAGTTCAATATCGAAGGATTTTTCTGGCAAACTAGAATGCCCGTGTACATCTATAAATTATATCAGCGAGGTGCATACATCGTAAACATTAAGCATGTGGATCAAGCTGAAGAATCCGTAGGAAAATATTAAACCTAATAAAAATCGGGATAAAAATGCTTCTGATAACCTAGGCGTGTTAGGGTTAAGAGCTACGATAAACCCCCTCCTGATGATTGTCCTAAAATCCTAATGGTCCAACCTGTAATCTTTTTTAGACTGAGCTCTAAGCCTTCAATGGAGAGAGGGCAAACTCTATCCTCTTGCTTATAGTCATTGCATGACTGGACCACATGTACTCTAGTTATAAATACATCCACACAACAAAAACTTGCCAAGTCATTGGGGTACATACAGACATCTAATCCAGGTTATCCTCCGAAAGATCTGGTCAGATTTTTTTTTTCATGTTTATATTGTCTAGTCCTAATGCAGGTCTCTTTAATTAAAGAGTACACAAAGACGAGATGCTTGTCTTTCGTTACTTCGATTGTGTATCCCTTTCCCAAGTGTATCAGCATGTTCAGACTTATTTTTTTGAGCAATTTATCTGAGCTACACCGCTGTTGCCTAAAGGGAATTAGAGAGAAAGAAAGCTAAAGAGAGAGATAACGAATTTAAAAAATTTAATTCCCGTAATAAACACTGCTGCTGAAATTGCATTCCGCTGACTTATAAATTTCATTTTCTAAATATTTGCCTAGTAAATCCAACATTTGTTTATATCAGAAAGTGTGCAGAATATGTTGATATACTGAAATCTGATATATAGACGTGTTGATAAATGAATTTATGTTGTAAATAGACAGCAATGTTTCTTTGGAAAAGATGGCATATCAAGCCTGATAGTGCCGTCTTCAAATTTACAGACTGCTAAGAAATACACAAGCCAGCATTATATAAATTGTACACAGAGACTGCCTCTTCCCATTCATCATGCGCCTTCTCATTCATCAATTTGTCCTCTTCTTTATTCCATTTTTTTTTACCAAGAAGTACTTTACTATTTTGCATGACACTTTTACTACTTAGCCCTGTGACAATTATTCTACTTAGGATGAAGTACAACTCTTAAAAATGACATCCTTGTGTGGGTATTAACTGTATGAGAGTAAGATTTTTTCACAAAATGTTTCCTAAACAAAACAAACAATGATGTATATATTACAATTTCAAGTAAGGGTACTGGTTTTTTTTTTAATGTTTCCCTAAAAAACAGAATATTTTCCTGGTACATGGAGTGACACTTCACCCCCATCAAATGGTCTTGTGACAGCAAGCGAGCCTACACATGATGTAACTACTGGCAACCAATGACCTTAAGTGACCTAGACAGAAGAACTATGTAGCAGCTCAGCCATCATAAACTAACCACATGTAGGAGGCTATAAGCTTACATAGCAGGTTTATGGAGACCTGTGATGAAGTCTGACTTTTGGGAGAAAAGTGACAGAGTGGTCTGAGAACGGACCCCCTATTCTTCATCAGAAAAAACTGTTAACATCAGTAATAAGCTCACTTTCTGAAATAATATCTGAAGGTGTTGGAACGAACTGCGAATTGCCAATACAATAATGACATTGTGATCAATCCCAAGCACTTGGTATACTCTCCATCAAACAGAAAACTTCAAAGGGAAAACAAAAGATGGGGAAAAGGATATATGAAGCATTTTTTTCACATTAATGTTAAAACTGCTTTTGCTTTATAGTGCATCAAATCACTGAGCAATTGTGCAAAACAATTGCAATCCCAAACCTACAGTGGGTATAAAGTTGTTACGATAGGCTAGCATCGATTTCAATTTGCTTTTTTCTCTCTCAATTTACTGTCGGAATCATTTGATCACTTTAACTGTTTCTTTGTGGCTAATGGCAGCATGAAGATGCAATCTTTTTCCCCCTATTGATTTTACCCCTGACTTGTTGAGGGGCCTGCTACATATGGGAGATTTAGGTTTTCACAGTTCGAGACAAAACACCTCTAAAACCGCCATTTTTATTAGGGAGGAAAAATCAGATCTACCTAGGGATGTTGGGTAATTACTTTCATCAGACAAAACCTGAGCTGATTTTTTTCCCCTTGCGTCTGGCATTTCTGTCTGCACTTCCACTGCACAAGCTGAATTTTCATTACTATGTTTCTATTCACGAACAAATCAGATTATTCTTTGAAAGTCTCCCGACTACTGCAGAACAAATTCAATGCTACAAACTGCACAGTTTTTACTACTGACACATGTTGTACTAATTTGCATGCTGTTTAGGGTGTTTTTGCATGTTTTATTAACAGGTACTGAAGTCTGAACTACAAGTTGTTTTCATTGCTATTGTACAGAACAGTCAATTACATGCTCAAAACATGGACATCATGGCAGTCACGTAAATGATGTAATTAGAGCTAATTCATGCCAAATATCATCTCTCTCTCTCTCTCTCTCTCTCTCTCTCTCTCTCTCTCTCTCTCTCTCTCTCTCTCTCTCTCTCTCTCTCCAAATGCATCATCTGGTTTTCCATCCTTTGCCACACAGATTTATCACTTCATGGTACAGTAACTCACTGTCTCAACTGAAAATTGATGGGGGGCTGTGTATACAGCTGAAGAAGAGGAGTGTGTAGTGTGGATGTGACCATTACACAGGATTGCCCTGAGAGCCAGCCAAACACCTGGCCCAAGGGATAGAGAGGGTGGGGTCCTATTTCTCCAGAAACTCCCTACTTTATTGCATGTTTCTTGTCAAATGTAACATCCATTCTTCCCCCACCCTTTATAATCCTTCCAATGCCAACCATTGGAGGCACTGATTTCCCCAACACTCCGATTCCCCATCACTCCCTCACTGTTAGTGTGTGCTTGTACCGCTGATGGATTATATATTCTCCACAGGTGACCTCTCATCTCCCAACACATCATCCCATTTATTTATCTCTACCAGTCGAGATAACCCCCAGGTCTAAAAACAATACCAGGATGGCTAAAGTCAACATTCTGGACAAAGGCAAGCTTTTATCTCTCACCAGCTGACAAGAGATGTTATTTTGGAAGGAAACAGAAGTCCTTAGTTTTTACCTACTCCTCAATGAACTGATGCAATTATTGTCTAATATTTTGAAATCGGTAGACTGAGTGCTTTGGTTTTTCACTTCCGTGGTCAAATTTCATGTATGTCTCATCGAGACACCATTTTCTAAATCCCTATTGATGTATGTCATCAATTACTTAGTTAATATCTCTCCAAAACATAAATTCACCAAAACAGCATTCTGGGGGAAAGAATAGCACATGGAGAAGGCAATTGACCAAATATTTTCCGATGGAATTTTTTGTTCCCTTGTCATAATCAATCAGCCCCTTGACACAGGATTGAAGACTACATTTGTAAAACAAGTACATTTTTCTTTGTAGCCTTTTGTGTGGTAATTAATGGACATCTACTCTTGACAAATGACTACACTTATCAAGCCCGACACCACAGGGCAGTAATAGAATTAGTACCTTACCACTGTATCAATATCACAACACTAGCCCCACCTAATAATGTGTTGAAGCTATACCTTAAACATTATCAACTTCTTACCCCCGTTTTCTAAACAGAAAGTCAACAATTAAATCTTTATGACGTAAGATTACAATGTGATATGGCCACCCGCTGGCCCCTGGACAAAGAACCTGGGTTGTTTGTTGGTGGACCCTGGGTTTGTATGTTAATTCCCCTTTAATGTCTTCCTTGTAGGGTGGCAATGTGACAAATACCCTGCCAATTATGCAACCAGACCCAGTACAGTACCCAAAGGTGTCATAAAAAACCTGCCCCTAAACAAATATTTCAATTAATTATTCCGAGGCTAATACCTGCCAAAATGTTTTAATAAAAACACTGTAACACTAATCCGGATGGATGTCAATTCCAGTGCATTTATTCTGATCCTAATAAATTGATTTGTCTTTTGTGTTTTCAGCTTGTTGCAATATGTACATGTGATTTATGATAAGAGTCGTATACAACAATGATCTTTAAAAAAAAGTCCCAAATAACTTTTTTATCTACCTATAGTCACCTTTGGCCTAAAATAACTCTTTTCCTACCCAATCAATCAATACCTTCTTAATCAATTCTAGTTACAGAGAAACTTCTTTTGTAAATATGTACAGCATAGTTTCCATATTTTCCCCATTTATTTTCCACCATTAATTCCTATGCGTGCAAGGAGTGGGTTAACTAAATTATGCCTAGGTCTGGTATTTCAGATCAACTCTGGAGTGTTTAACCAGCAATCAACAAAGTCTAGGTCAGTTGACCTCTAAGTAGCCCGGTGTGGGTTTAAACATTCACCCGTGGTGTGTTTAGAATAAAAAGATAATACTCTAGCCATTAACTTAGTCATGACTGGAATTAAGAGTTATCAGATAGTGATGGCGTGAAAGCATAATGTTTGTACAAAGTGAAACCCAACAAATCCTACATGTATCAAAAAAAGAAATTCCTCAAGTGTTTTTATCTGGGTTCTTATGATTATACTTAAATTGATATATATTAAAATCAATGAATCAAAAAACAATAATCTGTAGGTATAAAAGATTGATCTATAGGAATTCATCCCAGAGTAATTAGGTTTAGGTTTTAGTTGTACTGTCATTTTATCAATCTTGAAAGGAATCTCATTTGCATAACTTATTCATTTTTTATATGAAATTAGCATTTCAGTGAAAAAAATGTAACAAAAGGTTACTGCTTATGAATTCTATTCTATACACAAATTTTAATCTGAAGTATTTGTAGCTTATATTGGTTTAAAAAAAAATTATTATATGTACATTGAAATGACATCACATCTAACGAGGCAGAGTGAATTCATTTCAAATTTAATATGAAGTTTTTTGTAAATCCATGATTTACAATAGGAATTTAATCACATTAACTCACACGATTATCAAAGGTGACATAAGTGGCCCCAGAGAAATTCTCCACATTCAAAGAAAATAATCAGATTATGGTTAAGTCAGGGCAATTATAAAAGTCATTTAATTAACACTCAACATCAGCTGAAAGACCAAATATGTGTTTGAAACTTAGCTCAATTAGGCTACCTGGTATTGGAATTTGACATCAAGTAATTTTAATATGGCTTACATTTATTCAGTCTTAAAGAATTATACCATAAAACAATTGAAAACAAATTATGTCTAAAACAGTATTTACAAAGGAGGCTTCATGAAATAAATGTTGAACAGTTCACATGATGATTTATTACCCCAATTTCTAATTAATTGAAATCAAGAGTGTTTTTCGAATTAACAATATGAGAACTTCTATTACCATTGATTACAAGCCCATCGTTAAACAGTTAAACAGATTTCATTAAATATCATGAACAGCTGACTTACCCGAAATTGCTTGAATGGGAACTTCATTTTCATTTAAGCCTTTCTCCGTGTAAGCTTTTTTCACTTCTATACAGGCCAAATCAAGTGTACAATGTCCAAGAACAAACAAAACAAAAAACACACTCAATGTTAAAAGAAACTGCACAGCCCCTTGTCTTCCAATGTCGGCCATTTTCTGTTAAGTTGGAAATTTCTCAACGCTTACTGAAATATTTCACCGCCTGTCGAAACAATGTCGTTTCAAAAAAATATTAACTAAAAACAAAAAATCCACAGATTTTTCTTCGAATCATAATATTGTTGATCTTCCTCACATATTTCTATAAAATTTAAAATCCTTCAACGAAATAAGCAACGTAAGTTCCCTTCATCCGTCTACCATTCTCGGCATGTGTGTTTACACTCACTATTTGGTAAGCGGGGGTCGATAACGGAACAGCGACCGTAGTTTCGTATTTGGAAAAAAGGGTCGCGGTGATTGTTTTCTACAATTTTTTTTATATCTATATAAAAACTCAATTTAAAAATAAAATAGGTTGAATAATAAGTTGCTCTCGTTGCCTTCGTTCAAATTAATGATCAAAAATTACTTTTGATTGCGTTAAAAATTTTACCGTAGGTGCGAAATTTTTTGATTGGCTAATCATTTACACATGTACCCAATCAACATTCACTACAGTCTCATTCATAAAGGACCAAGTCAAGCTAATGCTTCGGTTAACGGGTTGACCAATGAACCGTGTACCGAAGAGGTCCAATCATATTAGTTATATACATTCGGAGATAACGTATACCCCAATTAAAGAACGCATAGATAAATATTAAGGTCAAGATCTAGTAAATGATTTCAGATTGTCTTTTTGGTGCAAGAACCATTATGACGTCATAATTGATTTGAAGCATCGTTTTCCCGTACTTTACGGCTTTATAGAAATTATGTAGAACATTAAACAATTTCTTGTCATTCTATGTTAAAACATGGGAAAAGTTATTCCGATACCTATATTCAATTTGACATCATTCTAAAGAGGGTGTCAAGAGCTTGTTTATTTCCGTTTTTTGTGAGACTGTAGGCATTAGATATATTTCATTAGTAAAAAATGGACACAACTCTGAAATTTGTTCATCAATTCCTTCATATTTCATTGAAAATGACAGTTTAAAACATGATTTTTCATTGTGTTTACCAAAAATTGTAGCCCTGGTACAATCAAACAAAGCTATAGTAATGAAACATTATTGAAAGAATTTATATCTTAAATTTTATGAACCTGTAGGTACCTTTCATTTACTAGATCTTGACTTTAAATAAGCAATATATTAGTATCCATATTTTCTGAAATTCAGTTGCAATTCTTCAAGCTTATTGTTATACACATGTAGTTCCAAGAACATTCATTACATCGGTACGGACTCGTTAGTGTATATTCTCATATAAGGCAAAATCTTTAAAAAATCCACAAAAATATAAAATGAATCGATTTACTAATTTGGAAAATTCATGCATGTATACATTTGATTCATTCAAGGAAATCGCGTCTTGACTGCCGTTTTTATGAGAGAGAGAGAGAGAGAGAGAGAGAGAGAGAGAGAGAGAGAGAGAGAGAGAGAGAGAGAGAGAGAGAGAGAGAGAGAGAGAGAGAGAGTTTAAAGCTCCTCATTAGCGGCATGGGTATATTCCTTTGATGTCTGTTAATTATTACAAGGATAGGTGCAAAGACGGGTACGAACCTGATCAGATTTCAACAGGTATTCTTATTTAACAGAGGGCCAATATCTCGATCTTTTCTTTAGAGATTTCTTTGTCGGTATTAATACATGAAATACCAAATTAAAATCGGCATTATCGTCACTTATTTATCAAAATATAACAAGTTCTTTAATCTGTTATGTTGTTAAACTGATCAGGTTCGAACAAAAACGTCAGTGCATGAGGGTTCTGTATATAACAAGTTAATTTAAATTACAAATTTAAATCTTTTAAAAAAATATGAATCGAAATCGGTGCTATTGGTTATAGATAATCTTAAAACTTTTTAAGACTTTAGATTTTAACAGAACTGTTTTTATGTCTTATTATGTAAATATATATCTATTCTATGTTTTTAATGCCTCGTCAAACCTCTAAAAAAAACTCTATACACATATGACAAAAAATGACAAAGTATGAGAAAAATATTTTACGTTAAATTAAGATTGAGTTTATCTTGTTTTAAAACATAGGGTCTATGTATACGTGCCGAAAAACATTCAAAGACAAGTAGAGAAATGATGAACAGCAATTTCTTTTGATGGCTCGTATGCAACAAAAAAAACAAACCCCCCCCCCCCCAAAAAAAAAAGAGAAGAAAAGAAAGCAACCAAATTTTTATAAACTAGTTAAAAATCTTAAATAACAAACAAATTATTTAAAAACCTGAAGAATGCAGTGTATTCTAATTTACATCAGTTAAGGGCAGGTCACTCTAATTCCAGAGAGAGAGAGAGAGAGAGAGAGAGAGAGAGAGAGAGAGAGAGAGAGAGAGAGAGAGAGAGAGAGAGAGAGAGAGAGAGAGAGAGAGAGAGAGAGAGAGAGAGAGAGAGAGAGAGAGAGAGAGAGAGAGAGAGAGAGAGAGATTACACGTGAAATAGTTGGATGTTGTATATCGTACATGTATATACGATATACAACATCCAACTATTTCACGTGTAATCTCTCTCTCTCTCTCTCTCTCTCTCTCTCTCTCTCTCTCTCTCTCTCTCTCTCTCTCTGGAATTAGAGTGACCTGCCCTTAACTGATGTAAATTAGAATACACTGCATTCTTCAGGTTTTAAATAATTTGTTTGTTATTTAAGATTTCAATGTATCAATGTAGTTTTATTTCATATGTAAGCATTTTAGTATTTTTTTTCGATAATCTAAACGCAACTTAACGTATATGTGTGATGATTATATAAAAATTTGGATTAATTAATACATTCTTGAATATTTGATACAGATGATTCTGCTCCAAAGAAGTTGTAAATTGGTGATCAAGGGCAACGTTATGGTGCTAAGGACTGCGAATCATAACATTGTCTGGCCGCCTATCTAAAAGTCTTTTTTTTTTATTGTCTAATTAAAGTTGTTTTTTTTTTATAATGTAAACATTTATGTATATTTTCATTAAATATAAATGATTTTGGTCAAACAAATAGAGATAACTCTGTATTTTGGGTTAAACATCTCCCCCCCCCCCCCGTGAAACAATAATTCATTTTTAGGGGTTATATATATATATATATATATATATATATATATATATATATATATATATATATATATATATATATATATATATATTGTTATTCAGCATATTTATACCAAAGGGTTTGTTGTTTCGCGGGGGGGGGGGGGGGGGGGGCATATGTCTACAGACCGAAATACATTCCAAAAAAAAAAATTTTGCTTTGTGAATTTGCGAAAAATAATTAACAGATATGAATCAAAATTAAATTTTACTTTAATATCTAACGTAAACATGTGATTATTAAGTTTTGATGCACATATCGGCCGCTAATTAATATTTTCCTCACTCATAGAGACCGATTTTAATGAAATTTCTTTAGACCCCCCGTAAGCAAAACTTTTGTTTAAACATTAATAATTTGACTATATACAAATTTTATTTTGATTTAAATCAATTAGGCTTTGATCGTACTATTAAGTAAATAAATTTGTTTTTGAATATCTGACAAAAATTTCGAAATATTTGAATGTAAAATGTAGGCGGGAAACGGGCGTTAGCGTTCATAGTTCTTAAAAGAAATTCTCAATTGAAACTGTTGTCAGTATTTTTTTTAGCTGTATAAAGCATTGAATTTATATTATAAGCATCCATTTCAAGAAATTAAATGAAATTACTATAAGACTAACGTGTCACACTGTGGCAATGCTGTTAAAAAATTATATGATGTGCCTCACGAATTAAATAAAATATATATGTTTTCATTATACGATAATCTAAGCGTTATTCCTATTCATAACGATCTGCCCGTGTGTGAAGAAGAGACCAAATCACTTACATTCTTTATGAATAAATTTGTTATAAACCCCGTTTTAAAGAACCCTTTTTGACATAAATTGTTAATTAATTTGTTTATCAAAACGTTTATAAGACAATGATAATTCAAAGTAGTGTTTCATATATTTGGAAGCTGATTTGTGGACTATTTGATTGGTTTATATATAGTTTTGGTATATTGCTCTTTATTAAAAGATCTATTCATAGGCTTTGCCCAATGGGCCCAACCAGGACACAAAGCGGCCCTCAGACCTTGGCCTTTCGCCCCCCCCCCCCCGGCTCTTTCAATAAATCCTCAACCCGCTATTGTATTATGAATGTACATACCGGTATAACTCTACAAATATATAAGTTGCGCAATTGCAGTTCATAGTGTCATGAGTATATTGCAAAATCGTGTGTTTTGCATTATAAAGCATGAGAACTGTATAGTAACATTTTGGTCCTGAAATCTAAACATCAACTATTTCAATGAATTTGATCAATGGTGAGATCACCAGAACTGTGAGACGAATTTTGAATAAAAACTTCAATTTATTTGCACTTCTGCGATTTGACAGCAAGAATATAGCCAACTATTAAGCTCTGTGTAGATTTTATTGATAAAGTCAATTCAGAAAACTTATATAAATATATTTTTGGGGCTTATTAACCAAGCCCGTGTTTTATAATGGCAAAAAGTGTCATCGATCGGACAAGCCTGAAAATACACCCGTTAAAAAGCCCCATGTCACACTGTCGCAATTTATACTATACGATTGCCCACGAAATACTATAAAGGTTAAAAATCGCAAATATTCGTCAGGCTAGTTTCTACACACGGTGTTTTTTTTTTAAATTAAGTACAACACATCTTCGCTAACCAAAGGTTTTTGATCTGCAGCGCCCCTCACTGTTCTCTCAAACAATGTCAATGGTACATGAGGTACAAAAAACCAAAAATATTTACAAATGTACAAACGCAGAGTCAAATTTGGAAAGGAAGAATCGAGCTAATATTTATTTTTATTTTTTTTTCTTTACAAATATGGACAACTTTTTTGAAACAAATCAATGTCTGTGGTATTCATGAATAGTATTAATTTTAACTAGCGAAGATGAGAACGACACGACTACGAGTTGTGATGGCGATTCATATACGAGTTTGGGCGATTAAGTAACGAATGCGCTGAGATCTTCCTACGAGCAGCTACGATGGGAGACGATTTATATGACACTCTTAAGAATGACTGCAATTGATACACATTACGAGTTTTTACGAATATATATCTCGTGTGTTAATTTATAAAGCAATTATTGAACAAATTAATGATTGTATTTATACAGAAACCACTTACATGTACCTGTAAATATGATTTAATATACAACTTAAGATAAATAATGCAACCAGGGTAATATTTCTAGAAATTATAACAGATATTTGAAAACACGTACACGGAGATGTAAATCTGAGGGTAAAGATGACCAACGAAATCTATGTTGTGACAATGTTTGCAACTGTGACTAAAATTGTTTGAATGATTTGCCGACGGACGTTTATTAATGTAGAAGATCGTGATACCTTTTTAATGTATGAATTCACAGGGGCCAAGCCCGTTTTAACATTAATTTCAATGTAACCATAATTACATTGAAATCAATGTTAAAACGGGCTTGGCCCCTGTGTATGAATAGTTTAAATAATCATGTCAAGCAGCAGCAGCAGCGATGTTTGATTTATTCCTTGCTTAAATAAGATGATCGATAAAGAAAATTATTTTTTAAGAATGAAAAAAATAATTACAATTAGTATATGTAAAACTTCGAAGGACAAAGTACTGTATGTAACTTACAAAATTACCGAAGGATCGATGTACCTACATAGTAATCAAAAGAAGATTACTACTGCGAAACACTCATATGCGTCGGAACCGGGGGGGGGGGGGGGGGGGGGGGGCTATAAGTCTGTTTTCGTATTTTGTTCCAATCAAATCGAACTACCATCTTATTCATTCGGAGAACATTCGATCGGAGAAGACTCAAGAAACGATCGCCGTACCTCGTAAGATAGTCGGGGTAGATCGTAGGATATTCGTAGTATTTACGAACTTTCGCGAGTTTTATACGAATTTCGAAGAGTTATTACGACTGTTGTGCGAAAGTCTCCGAATGGTTGACCCGAACTTGTATACTGTGAGCACGATTGTTTTGAGCATGTTCAAATACTTGCCTTTTTAAAAATTATAAACTGCTGTTTTATTGTATTCATGTACTTCTAAATTAATGTAAGATCTAGTTTGAGGCATACAATAAACCTCGTTTTTTCTCATTAAATGACCAATTGCGTTTATAGGTTTGTGAACGCACACTAGCACTGTTGAGCGTAAAAAATATAGAGCGATGGTATAAAGTAATAAGTTTGTAAACATTTTATAAATAAATGCAATTTGATTTCTTTCATGGGAGCAAAATACTTTACTCGTGCAAATATTTTTTGGTTCGGAAATGTTGCTACTTAAATACAAAATTGAAGTGTTTGACGAGGAAAGGGAACAAACCCTCTTTCTCCAAAAGGTTTAGAGTAGGATGGTGGCTATTGCAGTTATCTTTCTTTGCATTAAATTAAGATTATTCAAAGAACACTAACTAATCTATGATGTGCATTTTTTAAAGAAAATATATACAGGCCTTCGTTTGATGTGGTTTCGGGAGCATATACCAATTACTGTAATATTGTAAGTGACTGACTTATTATAACTCTAGTTATTTGCCAATACATGTATTACTACAGAGGACTGTATACCTACATTGTAATAACTATTTTATTAGCGTTTGTATTTTATTTCATTGACATTATTTCAAAATATATAAGCCCTATATTAAACCAGTTTATAATATGTAATTATCATTAAGCTATTTAGTTTTTAGTAAGGTATTTCATGGACACCCCCCCCCCCCCCCCAAAAAAAACAACCCCGGCCGCCGTCCAATTTGCAGACATATGTATTTGTAAATGAATAAAGTATTTTTTAAATGGTATCAAAGCATCGACAGGTATATTATAAATACATGTGTTCATTACTACACATGTGTACATGTATATATACTAAACATGTATAGATCTATAACAGTATAGGTGGTTGTTATGGATGACTCTTGCACATATCATTAATAACATATGAGAGTACAGCAGATGGAGATATTTGTTTGATCCATTATTATAGTCTTGGCTGCTCTGTTTGCTTTCACCCACTGGGGGATTTGAAGAATTTTTTTCCATTGAAATAAAGATGACTAATTTTATGTATGTACACAACAATGCGCCTCCGTCCAAGAACCGTCTAGCCAATCGCGTGCCTTCTTTCATCCAAACCATGGGTTGTTTGCTCAAACATTTTCAATGTGTCACGGTGGATAGGCGAAACAGCTGAGCGCTGAGAGAAGTTGGAGCAACATGTGATCATATTCCTTAACACCTTCGACAGAGTTGACAGAAATTTTCTTTTAGTGATTAATTAATTAGCCAGACCATAGAAAATGTCGATTAATTGTTTAAAACCGTATTTTGTATGCTTTTTTCTGTGGACTTCATTTATGAATTCGGTGGCGGATCTTGATAGCGGGACTCACACCGGGTGTCATCGTGTGAAACAGGCATATTTACGGGAACATATCGGCCCCTCAGATCTAGTCCCCAGTGAACCCATTTACGGTAAATAATTATAAATTTTATGTAATATTAAAGATATGATTTATTAATCATTGAATTATCTTACCCATTTTTGAATTAAAAAATCATTAAAATATTGATTTCAAATTTGGCCATGCATATATAAGAACTTACTATTTTAATTATGATATGTTATGATAAAATAATAGCATTTAAAATTAAATACAAATAAATTAACTGAATATTATTTGAATTTTGATGGTCCTTCTGTGTGATCTTTTTCAGATCGTGACATTTCAATATGTTTCAATGCGGCAACTAAGGATCCCAGTGAAAAAACTTGTTGCTCCAAATCGTCAGAGCTGAGTTATGTTACAGCAGCTGAAAACTTTCTAAGAGACACAATACGCATTAAGAATGCATATTTAAAAAAACTAGTTATGGACCATATTGTACAATATGAAGGTAGGTTTTCTATCTATACAGCTGCATGCCTGGCCACACTTGTTCAAACACTTCCTCTTCAAACAAGGGGTGCATGTAGGTTGAAGGAACATGCTTATAAAATGTCATGTAATCCCATTTGGTATACTTGTGTAAAAACTACGAAATGTTATACAGATAAGTTACACAATAAGGATTTACCAAAGTTTATGAATGGTTCTAATGAAATTATTATTCAAAAACATGTTTGATTTGTTAAAAAGTTAATTTAACTTCAAGAGGGTTTTTAAAATTGTCAATTTAAATAAGGAAAGAGAAATATAAATGTATCATATTCAAATGGAAAAAAAATGAATTTGTAATAATTTTCTATTTCCTAAACAGTATCCACCCACCCCAAAAAAATCTTTCTGATAAGCCTTTAGTTCAATAAATGAATTTATTAATCATTTTTATTTCCCACACACCCATGAAGGGAAAGCATTGTCATTGAGATGAAAGAAAAAAATTTTAATTCTGACATTACAAAGAGATTACATGTATACATTTGTATAAACCAACGAAGTGTTATAATCTGAGTCTTATGACAAACTGCTAATTGTCCATCACAGAATATACACACTGACCGAGCACGTCTCACACCTTCTTGTCAGGGCTTTTTAAAATCACTGATCACATTTAATTAGGCCTTTGAAGAAAAATTAAGGAATTTTAAACTAATTATACTGTGCCTACTTGTTGTACAAACAAAGCCTTGATTTTCAAAGAGAAAAGAGGTTTTCTATTGTGGACTACCTTAGTATGTACAAATCAATGATTTAATCCCACCTTTGGAAAAAAATGCCTTTAGGGATAATTTGAAATAATTTTCCTTTTAATCCATGACCTTAATTACTTTCTAATGCAAACATTTCCAACGTTAAGTTGTTTTAAAGCTTTGCAGTTTTTGATAATGAGTCTTTGTGAGAGAAACAGTATTTTGCACTTGTAAATGTGTGGGGGATTTTGATAATCATGGTTTAAAACACTCGATTCGATAGACTCTGGTTAAATCGCTACCGCATACATCTCTCGAAATTTTAAGTGGTGATGAAGACGCGCTGTTTCCTCAGAGTGAAACACAAATGACATCAATGATTAACAATTTTGTACTAGCTATTTTGATGCTGTAACATTTTTTGTATTGATGTGAATTAGTGACACAAAAAGTGCTCCCATTGACACAAGATTTTGAAGTGCATTCTATGAATTCCTCTGATTAGAGAAAAACCACAAATATTAGTTTATATATAAACCACACACATGCATACAGTAAAAACAAATGCAAATCCATGAGAAAACAAAGCATTATAAACTTAAAAGAAAGTTTTTAAAAAGTTGGGAGTGGGGGGGAGAGGGAGAGGGAGAGAAATAAAGGGAGATAACTTATAAGTTTGGTAAACATTTTTAAAGGAGAAGAATGGTATATATACCACACATGCATTATTGTACATTTATTTCCCATGTTGGTTGGGTTCTTTACCTGACAAGGTAAAGGTGTGGAAACAAGGTGACAGAAAAGCCAGCCGTTTGACAGTAGTGGTCCATAAAAAACCCAGAGAGACGTTAGTTGAAGTGGATGAGCCATTCTGTGCTGACTTATGATAGGGAGTGTTGATGGTTGTGGGGGAATTTAGCGGGGTCTGATCTACACAGAGATTCTCCATGGCCTTTGATATATTTACTGAATGTGTACTGGTCAGTGGGGGAGGAGGGATGTTTTGAAAAATAATCTATTGCTAAATAAACCACCTCATTACTCTCTCTCTCTCTCTCTCTCTCTCTCTCTGAGACTCTCTCTCTCTAAAAAAAAAATTATCATTCATCCAGTAGGTGAAATTGTACCAAATGGGAATCAAGGATCACAATGTAGTAAAGTAGTAAAATTATCTTCTTTTAAATTTCAAATTATTAATAAACAGAAATGTAGTTCCAGGTGTATGATTTGTACAGATATATTGAGCATGTAACACACATGTGCCAGAGATCTTGATCGGTACCGTATAGTGATCATCTCAACCTTGAAATACCTGTTGACATAAAAAAAAAAGTTTTGTCAGCAAGGCGCAGGATGTGCATGTTGTGTCAGTCTCTCTCTCTCTGTTAATGGGGATTCCTATTGAAAGGCGCAATTATTTGACATTATTGTGTGTGTGACTTGAAGCTGACATTACTTTGCAGACGATAGAAATTGTGATGCTCTCTTTGCATTCAAATTTCAGTCACTTTATACACTCCCAAAATCAAAGCCCACCGCACACACCTGTCAAAAAAGTTGCGAAGAGATATGTACATGTATGCATGTACATTTATTATCTTTGAATTCATAGGCTGAAAAACTAGAGGGTTTTTAAAAATAAGTGTCCCGCTGTTTCGAGATATTTTCCCACCTAAATCGAGGTGTGGCCATTAAAATTTATGTGATCAGGCAGTTTGAATTTACAGGTGTTATAGAGATCACTGCTTAAACTTTCAGTTTTGGCAAAGGATCAAAACAAATTTTTTTTTTAAACACCATGTTTGTAAAGGAAAAAATCCTGCTGTACATTCTTTGCATAAAAAAAATTATGCATCCTGAAAATTATTATCTTCATATGTAAGCCATCTTTTCTTAACGATGCTTTAGGTGATTAATTCAAGAGGAGAGTAAACGGAAAAAAAAAACTTAATGGAAGAGAAATTTCCGTCGTCAAAGAGAGAGATCGTAATGTAAATGAGTTAACTTATGCTGCGTTGATTGCCTGTCTTAGGATATTGTTGTATCTTTTGATGTTTCCATATAACCATCAACACATTAGCAGGCAGCAGTTATATGGGGAGACTCAAATCTGGTGGCACTTTGGATGTTACACAAACATATTAAAAACAAATATACCGATAATGATTGACACCTTGAATGAAGATTTCATATCGGAAGTCTGCGGGCTCTGAGAGATCCAGACTTCATTTTCATTCATCCCACAAATATGCCAGCATATACCAGCTGGAAAATATAAATAAATATGATAGATAAAATATGCGGTTATCTTTTAATATGACTATATAGAAATGATATTTTCACCAGACTTTTGAAATCCATTTAGCACTCACCAAAAAAACTATATACATTGATATAAGAAACTTTTTCTATCCATATTTTTGCTATGCGGAGAGCAATTATCAGGAATCTAAATCGAAGGAATAAATAAAAAGAAGACAGACGGAATTTATTTCCTACAGTTTCCTGCTTTTAAGTGCACAAAAAGTTGTTAACATTTTATGTTTTTAAGTGAACAATTATCCCCAGATTATTGTATGAAATAAAGATTGATTTGGAATCCTCAATAATCTATATAGCCTTAAAATACCCAAGATTTCTCATTGAAAAAATGATCCTCCGGCATTGATTTCAGTGAATGATGTGGAGTGCAAATTTTACACCCAGTTTAGTACATAAATATTACCATAATTCTAATACAACTGATTATTGATCAAATTCTGTCTTGGAAGATAGATATCTGAATTGTCTTTATTCATGAAGCAATTTTACTTTTATACCATGAATTCTTTTATATTTATAATAAAACAATTTTTTTTAGAAACTCTTTTTACTATACGCTCACCTAATATATATAAAAGTTTTTGATTTATCCATTGCAAAGTAATTATATACAGATTAACTTTTATATCTTGACCATTGACGTCTCGAATACTAATTGAGATGTCAAAATGAATAGAAAGTCCCTGCTATATAGTTATTGTTTTAAATACGTATTTAAACCTTTATTACATATGTACTAAAATCCTTGAATATTGAAAAGATTTTTTGGTCCGCTCAAGTTTGAGGTGATGAACATTGATTAAAACTATTGACACAAACAGACAGAGAAATCATGATATGATATATGTTACACATAATTTTAATACCAATTTTTTAAGAATCATCAGCGTAGACATATTTTTCCAAGGTCAAAGATGATAAGTCAAAGGTCAGGGTCACTCACATCATATATGCTAATTCATCATCATCAAAAGTCACCTGTACCCAGACATATCTCTACAAGGCTCAGTTGGATGCTTAGATTTAACACTGATTGATTTTAATATAGACATTCTAGTCTTCGCTAGCTAGCTGCTATCTGACCAAACAGAATTGTTAATTAAACAGAATCTGCAATTACACAAGATTTATTGATTTGGATATTAATACAGCCGCAGCTGTTGCAAATTTGATGATGAAATTTCATTATTTACCCCTCTTCTGACTAAATGGGGAATGCACAGACTAGATAAATCAAGCCCTGGCATTGAAAAAGCTAGCACAGATACCTTCTACTAGGGTCATCTGAATGAAGAAGAAAAATAAAATAAAACACCCTCCTCATACAATTATCTCAAAATGCTAGAGGTCTGTGTTTATAGACATTTAATGCCCACCAGTTTGATTACAAACTCATAAGTAATCAATGTAAATAACCTCTTATGTACCTGGACACGCACCTAGTCTTTGATCACGCAGGTCTTCCCCTCGGCTAGACGACCTTACCTGACAAAAAAAATTGGAATGTGTGCTAGCTGAGTGAGAATTTTCTTTGATGGCTCTTTTTTTTGTCGAGATGCTGCCTGATTTTTTTTTTCTACAACTTCTGGAGTGGGAGTAATATTTGCGCAAGTAGACACATAAAATATATACACCACTTTTATTCCCCTTTTCTTATCTGCTTCATTTCTGGTATAGCCCCTTTTGATAGCTGCCTAATTGGCAGTCAGATACTACAATATTTTGTTCAGAGGCTGGCAGTGATGTTCAATAAACGAGACCTCGTAACAATTAATTTCATTTGAGGATCAGTTTAAAGAGCCGTAAATTTGGACAGTTTATGCCTCAACAGAGCCGAGAGATCTTGCTTTTTTTTAGTTCATTAGTCTTGACCTGAGCTGCACAGTATTTATGTAGGACACAGATAATGCTTGTTTTGCCAAGACTTCGGCAAGTGTAGTACTATGTATTGGCTCCAAAGACCTGGCAAAGGCTGCCGTGAATTATCACTTAATGCCTAATGTCACACAGTGATACTGCAACTAAATTAAGCTCCTCCTTGGCCGTCTAGTCAGAACAAGTCGGGATCAGACCTAATTGACTTAGATGTGAAAGTAATTAATCAGAGATGATCAATTAGCGGCGGCCCCTGTCTAGAGGTGCTGGAATATTGTTAACAGGGGGGAAGTACAATAGATCACACAACTTTCTGTCCAGAGGAATGTGATCCCCAGGGGGAAACACTTGTCACTACTTAGGTCCTTAAAAAAAAGTTGATCGTTGAAAAGTGTCGTTGCCTTGTAGGAGAAATGCAACTAGTGTCCTCAATTATCCTTCATCACTTTGGTAGTTTTTTTTTCATTTCTCTTTTGATGTTACTCTCTGGAGGAAAGTGATATATTTTCACAGTAACTGACTTTGCTTATATTCAATATTTATTAAGAATGATCTGAATCCCTTTGGTAAATTGAGATTAATCTTAACAAACATTACTGCATGTGCATGCAGACTAGCTTTTTGCATTTTCTGTAGTTGTGCAACACATAATTTAATAATACTTAACAGTAAAGCAAACAAAAAATAAAAAGTCTTTTATAATTTTTATTATTTGGTGGCAGTTTATATTCATACCAAAAAAGGTTGTGTAATCTTGTGTTGCAAGTCAGTGCTCACAATACAGGTATCCTATAGATAAGGTTCGGAACATTTGTGTCATGTGTTTTTTTTTTTATTTCAAAGATTAGATTTGGACTCTGGTGGAAAACAATACTTCGTTGTGATATTTTATGGTCGTCCACTTAAATATGTCAAGTGTCTAGTGTCATTGTAGGGTTTTATGACTATTTTGAGACAATTAATTTTGAAATCGGCCTCTCATTGAGTGAAAACAAAGATAAACATTAACCGGGACATGCATTTTGGAAGAAAATCTATATTCTCTATCTGTTAACATTTGCATATTTTGTTATGAAAACTTACAACTTACATAAAATACAAGTGTTGCAAAAAATATCAATTGTTACCATTTTCGGTGTAAGCTGTATTTGTACAAATAGATTATGTATAAAGCTACGCCATATCTTAGATATACTGTAGAAGCACATATTTTCGTTTGGTCAAAATTTCGTTGTTTTTAAACCAAATAAAGTTCCGTTGGCATTAAATTTCGTCATAACGTAATCTCTTTGTATTCACTATTACTTGGGTTAAAAATTCGTTATGGATTTCATTTCATTGATATATACTGTACTGCCAACGAAAATAACGAAATTAAATCCTCAACGAATATTTCTGCTTCTACAGTATATATATAATTAGTAAATAAATCAAAAAGTGGCACCCTTCATGTTTGAATTGATGACCAAAAGTGAAATTCTCTGCAATTAGAATCCTATACTAACAGCTGCGACAATGAAAATGCTGCATAATAGCTGAAGAGTAAATGATGGCAAAATGTTATGAAGTGTTTGCAGATTGGGGGGGGGGGGGGGGGGGGATAATTTTTCTTTTCCTTTGGTCTTTGGAAAATGTTATAGCTTTATTATACAATTAATAAATCTGTATGCTTTACATGAAGCACTCAATTGAAGTATATTAAATGAACTCGATAACTTTGATATAAGTTAAGTGCAAGCGAATATCAAAGAAAAAACCCTGATGCATGTTCTGCAATGTAGAACCACAAAATCCACCAAGGGCAGATGATTTCATAGTCGTAACTAACTGAGCATCGTATTTGAAGGATGATTTACCTTAATTGAAGCAATTTTTGTCATGGGATGGTCTTAACCTCTTTGAAAGTATGAAATGGCCAGATTAACGGAATAAACAAATGTACATTATCGGAGTACATGAAATTCATGTTAAAGGATGCCATCATAATTAAGCTTCTGTGGAATAAAGCAATTACAAAATATATTGTACCATCTAGTATACATTTGCAAATTCCATTGAATTTTCAATTTAGCAACCAAAATCAGTTTGTGCAAAGCTCTTGGTAGATGAGTTGGAAAATATGAGGAAGAAATAAATTTCCAAGAGGTTACACATTGGGTAAAATATCAAAAGTATAAGCCTAAGGTCATATTTAAACAAAGTTCAATTATTTTTCCCAAAGACCTATAATACATATATACCAGTACATAAACATTGATACTATAAGAGAAGAACTCGAGATGCTTAAGAGTGTTCATTTAGGAGAGAACTCTTCATTGTCAGTAGGTAGAATCTGCACATTCTCATCTCACAATGAAGACAGCTTTCTTCCAGAAGCAATCAATTAATTGAAAACTGACAAACTGCATCACAGGATACATCATGGCCTACCATCCAGGACCTCTATCTGACATCCATCCATTCTCCTCATCACGTTTTTTCCCTCCCTCCAAGGGTTCGCACCTAGTCTGGTTTCAGAGTTTCGGAGTGCAAGCAGCTTGAGGTGCAAAGTAATTCATGCAGCTTTTCTGGATGGATGCCACAGGGGTAATTTAAAAAATGAGCCCTATTAATTTTTGAAGGAAAAAAAAAAGTATAATAACCCTATAGCTGTTGTGTTTTAAGTTAACACTGAGTGGTTTTTGCAGGATCGAGACCCCCAATTGTTTCACTGAAACCAGAAATGGCTTTCCTTATACTGGTACTTAACTCACTTTTATTGTTGTAAAAATAGACATATTCTGTCTCCTGTCTCCTAAACATCTTTCTGTTTTTTGCTACCTTGTTCGGTCTATGTTATCGAGATTCTGTTTTAATTTCCTTTCAATTTATTAATCCACTGTGACATATGTTGAATGGTTAGCCTCAAGAGAAACCTGTTTCCGATAATGTTTGTCCTACCCAGACTCAAACTTTACAGTCTCATCTCTTCCGTGTATATAGAAGCTCAGTATGCATAAATATCATTATACATTTCAATCAGACATGCTTGTTGTTATTTTCTCATCATATTTGTATTATTTAGATGTAAAGTGAGATATCAAAAACTTGTTTTGAGATGGCACCAAGTTGAGAATGCAAGTCAATTGATTTCTATTGCTTGTTCATGATGCTAACAACATTATTTTTTTTGTATTAAAACATCTGATTCAGTAGTTCTCAAATAATGCATGTAAAGACTTTGATGCCTCTTGGGGTTTATTTATTTCCAATCAACCAAATAAAAGAAGAGATGGATGAGAAGGCCGACAGACAATTATAAAAATGTAGTAATGTATATGCTCGAACTGACAAAATTAGTGCATTTAGAATTGAAAAAAAAAAAAAAATTATGAAAAATGAAATTTTTTCTGGTATGTAACTTTTCTTGGGTTAGATTATGACATAAGAAATAATGCTACAAACATGAAATTGAAATGATAGGATATTATGTAATAATAATCTATGTCATGATTTGATGTAGGATAATTGTATGTCTGTCTGTTTTATATTTATCAGAAAAATTACGCAACATTACATTCAGAGGGGTGCTAAAAAAGAGAAAGGCTAAAACTGTATGGATTTTTGGAAACCATGCAAATTACCATCTTTCTTAAGCTCTGGGATAGAAGGGCTGGTTTTAACCAGCTTTTTTGGTATTCTGTATAAAGCTTTATGAGTTGGATTGTAGAAACAAAGTAAGAGTTTTCCTCCAATAAAGTTCAAATCACTTTCGTTGCTATATACATATTTCATGCGTTGATAAACAGTCTTGCAGGTAAAAGGAGCATAAAAAGTCTGTCTGTAATTATTTAACATTGTATTTGATTCTATTACAGGAAAAAATGTTGGGATTTTGTTTAACAAGGGAGTGAAATAGTTGAGAGGGATTAGAAAACTTTATCCTTGTAAAAATTGATTTTCTGTCAGATATTATCAGTTTATTTTTTTTGTTACAAGATAAATTGGATAATACTTCAATATGAAAAAAAGTCAAATGTTTAATCATGATAAAAAAGCAGAGATAATTTTTTACATTTTTTTTTCGACATCTGTTATAATTGTCTTTTAGATCTTCACCTTTAAACGTCTGAAGTCTTTCCAGTATTTATCTAGGACAATAGCGTCCATTGTCTGTGCTTATTATTTTTCTTAATGATCATTGAAAATATTTAAAGTTCTTCCGTTAGATAGTCGTTAACCCCGTTAGATGCATTCGCTTTGTAAAACAAATCTGATTTAGGAATTGAAGTGAGAAAAATCTTCCGAAGTCCCCTCAATCGGAATTTTTTTTTTGTGCGACACTTAGGACCTGAGAGGTTTTTCACTGGAATACTTTGTAAATAAGTCCTCTTGAGCGCGCTTTAAAATTCCCGAAAATCGGTAGATGGCACGAGGGTTATCACGGCGTATCAATATTTACCCACAGTCTAAAATAATTTCTTTGCACATTCTGTTCTGTTTGTACAAGCTGAACAGCCTCCAAAATATTTGTTATGTTAGGGACTTTTAGCACAGATTTATTTGGACAAAAATGGAGGTCTAAGGATCCTTCTTTTCAAGATGTGGAGGAGACAAGATCATAATAATCGTCACAGATTTTTTTTTTTATTCAATTCAAATGTTTTCTGTTGTTTAAACAGGAAATTGATTTAAGGAGAATCTGATTATATGAATCCATTATATGGAATATTGACCTAATCACCTATACCTAATTGTTAACTTCCTACAGTGTAATCCCTCTCAATGGAAACTCTATATAGTAGTTCACACACATTACACAGAACTTGTGCATCCTGTGACAGAGTAAATTTTATCCAATTTTGCAGCAATGCACATGCATGCACACTTATAAGCATTGTCTCTTAGCAACGTTTTAATAATCAATTAATTAATTTTGGAACTATTTCATGGGTTTTTTTCACAGCATAGATTTATAGTAATCTTACTGTAGTTTTCTATTATACCTTGCAATGGACAATTTTTTTTAGATCTTCATTTTCATCAAGTAGGGGGAGGGGTGTTGCATTCTTTATTGGATATTGCTAAAAAAATTTACCATGAGACTATAATACTCTGGGAAGTCAAATATATTTTTTGGACAACAGTGAGGTACATTATTTCATTATTTCATCCATCTTCCAGCCAGTAATTATCCAATTACATAACAATTGTGAGCTGAATATGAGCCCCCCAACCACTTCCTTTTCTTATATATCAGCCTTGATCTGTAACACTACAGATTGTATTGGACAATAATTTCTGTTATTTAGACAGTAATTGCAGTCATATCTTAGAGTTTTCTTGATTTTCATTACCTCTTGGTTGTATATTTAGTTCTGTTGTGGGTGTTTTGTTAGACAGCCGCAGTATCAAAGTAGTATCGATGTACTAGTATTACAGTACTTCTGGAGGAGTACTAGTATTACAGAACCTCTGGATGAGTACTAGTATTACAGTACCTCTGCATGAGTACTGGGTACTAGTATTACAGTACCTCTGGATGAGTACTAGTATTACAGTATACCTCTGGATGAGTACTAGTATTACAGTACCTCTGCATGAGTACTAGTATTACAGTACCTCTGGATGAGTACTAATATTACAGTACCTCTTTGAATAAAGTTAAGGTAGAATGCAAAATATATTTCTCAGATATTGAAATGTTTCCGTCTATAGGAAATTGCTTGTGAAAGTAATTTCATGTTAAGCAGCAAAATGAGACTGGCATTACAAAGGGAGAGGGATTTGCTTGACTTTGATTAAAACATGTAGTTATGTAATAATGGGCCCTTTTGTCTGGATTTCATAAAAGCAATTATGCATGTGCATGGTTGAAAAACATGTTGAAGACATCTCTTTGAATCAATCTATTGGGGAAACTTTTAAGTGCCGAATCATGTTTGTACTTGACTTTTCCTTTGTGTATTCATGTCGATGAATGGTGATTAAAGAGTTGTAATTAATTAATAATTGCATATTTTTTATGAGACTGCTACATAGACTTTGTGGGGTCAATTTAACGCCTTGTTATTTGAAGAATCGTAATTATGTGGGAGTATATAATCATCATTGGACTGTTTGTCACTGTAATGATATCCGCAGAACCATCAAAGTTTTTATCATGTTCATTTAACTTAATATAGAAGTTAATATTGATCAATTATTAATCAGTTTATTAGATAAAACTATTTTTGAAGCCTACAGCGAATGTGGTCAGACCGTGTTCATACACCCAGCTGAAGAGTGAATAAAAAATTATTTTTAAGATAAGTCATAATTTCCTTTAGCTTATAATGGTTTTGACTTCTCTTACAACTTAAAGATTATAAACCATTTCAATGATGCATGTATGGTATCTTATCATATTGATAGACATTTATCCATCAAACACCCATTTTGGAAACTTTTTTGCCACAAAATTCATTTTCCAGGCAGCTCTGACTTGCACTTCCAATTGCCTACAAATTGTCCAACTAAAAGCCATGTTATTGCAAGATTTCAACCACATGAAATCTGACCCTAAAGTGGAATGTGAATTCTCATCCCATAATGATTCACTGTTCACCGTTGAAAAAAAAACAGAACCATAAAATAGATCCTACAAGACATCTGAAAGTAATCGGTTTTATTGTTTTCGATATTGAATTTTATTTCGCGACCATACTTAGAGACTGTCCCGAGTAATGAAGTGTGCCGATAATAAACGTCACTGTCTCGTAAAGTGATTTTTATGTATTCCGATCATATACCCCAGTTTTAACTCGATGTTTGGAATGTCTCGTTAATCCGACTTTTGAATCGAAAAACATGTGACCACACAGGTGAGAAGATATCAGATACCTTGAATGAAAGAGGAAAATTTTGACAAGTATGGCTTTCCGTACTTTTGATCAATTCATCAGGGGTGGAGTCATATCCGAACAGTCTTCCTCTACAATTTTCATAGATAGACTCTTCAGATAAAAGCTTTTGTGTTTTTCAATAGACAGGAAAAGGGTGTCAGTTTGATGAGCAAAAAATGAATGCATCACATTCGACACTCGTCTCAGATTTCAGGGCATTTTTTATTTAAATAAAAAAGAGAGATAAATAAAAATTCCCAAAATACAAGGACCCGTACAAATACTTAACATTAATACCTAATAGGGCGAAATGATCAAGGCTATGTTTAGACTTTATTCTTGTTAGACAAATAGCTGTGTATAAGATGTGTTATGGAAAATATTCAAATTTAAAGATTTGTATAGTTTGATTTTTTTTTTAATTAAATGAAAGTTTTTGGCCAAGAAATATTATAGAATTTGTAGGTACATGTAATTATACAAATAATTTGTTGACAATGGAGCCTTATAAAGAAATAAAGAATTAAGGCAGCACTTAATGTACTAGTGAAACATTGTATAGCAACCTTTGCTAATACTAAACTGATGGATTAAAAAGTCAGAAGAAAATTAAACCAGTCAGCCTGTTTCGAGGCATTGCAAGCATATTTATATACATGTATGTAGAAAGTGCACAAGGAAAGCTTTAATAGTCACCAAGGGAAATAATTGTCGGATTTTGTTCATCGGAGTACTAAGTGCTGTATTGCACTTATCAATTATCCCTAATGATATTTCATAACATTCTGATGTAAAAGTTTAGGTGAAAAATTGCCCGGCTCTCCCGATGACGTACATACTGGTATCTGTACGATTTAATGTACGATCTAGAAGCAGCGGGATGCGACTGCCTGGTGTATTTTAGCTGTCGATTACACAACGCATTGGTTCTTACACCCTTTGAAAAATTAGTCAGTGTGATATATAGGTGATCATACGTTCTGCTCTGACATGTTTTTGTTAAATATTACTCTTTTAAGTCCCTATTATAATTACAATAAATTTCAATGTTTAACAAGGGAATGTTAAAAATTTCAAATTTATCGGATTTTTCTTTTTTTTTTTTTTTGTAAAAGAATTCAGCAAATGAAATTTTATTAGGAGGAGTTGGTTTAGTAGCTGCAAATGATATTTCCTCTAGATGTTGTTTTGTACTTGAGAATGCCGGGTTGAAATATTTGTCAATGATAACACTTATATACTACAGATTGAAAAGGTTTTAGAAATGAAAAAAAATGTTTTTATATCCTGTTCCCTTTTGGTCAGTGGCAATCAGTGCAAGGAAAATAAATCTTAGGATTGATATTAAACAGGAAGTGTCCCTCAGCCATATCTCTGAATGAAGGGGAAAAAATTAATAATCTCATCTATATATTATATCAAGCACAATATAAAATCAAAATCCCCAAACTTTTAAATTTTTGATGTGAAATGATAACTTTTTTACTCAAGCATTAATATTTAAAGTGCAAATAGCTTGGATCATGTTATGTAATTTCAATCTGAAAAAATAATCTATAAACATTTGGAGGATTTGTGATATGAAGTGAGATTTCCCTTCATATTTGTATGTATTGATATTGATGAGGAATAAAAATTTGATCTAATTATCAGGGTGACAGATTGCAACTGTCATTTGAAAAAAAAAAATAAAGCATCATTGTCTAGAAGGGTCGGAGGAACAAGGTAACGAAACTCCAGAGTAAATAAAGTGCAGCTGCAGTATATGGCAGCCACTGCACACTTTTTAGGCAGATTTTTACTGCGCCCAACATCTGGGATTTTTTTTTTTTACCCACGTACTTTATTTTTTCATAGAGTAGCTGTGATCTACTGTGAAAATGTGCTTGCTATAAGCTTATAAAATATTGCATCTTTTATAGCCTGAAAAGAAATAAAACAACATGAAATGCACATTCTACAGTTTAATGGCCGAGTCTATTTCGATATTGTTTCTCTCCCATGTTAGATTTATGTGCATTGAGGTCATGGGTCAAGGTTATTTGTTTTTGTTCCTTACGTATCATGTACATGTATTGGAAATACGCAACAGATGGTATATTTTTTTTCAATTTTTTTCTCCAAAGTTTTCAATACAAATTATTGAGCGTATTACAAAGAAAATTTGAATTTCTTGTAGAAGCTGTCGAGTGTTTTGATAAAAGAAAATTTTTAAATGAAAAAAACACATAACTTCAATTTGCCCAAAAAGCTAATGCAAACCTAATCTTTTCAACCTGAAATTGTTAAGATTTTTAGTCAAAGAAATCTACCCTCTACAAACAATGGCAAAGAAAAAATGCTTTTTATCGGACATCATGTTAAGTAAATACAAGGAAAGAAACATTTGTCTGCAAAGTGTGGTGTAAATATTTAATCGGGGTCCCGTGTATTGTACGTCTAAGTGTTGGCTGTCGGGTACTAGGTTCGTTGGGAGACTCAGATTATTACCTATGTCATATCATCTTAAAATATCTAACCTTTTATAAATGGTCTCGCATTCCACTGTCGCCAATGAAGCGTGCTCCATTTCAACCTGCCGAGATATATTTCTATCAATGGTAGAAGATACTCTTGTTTGGTTCGAGATATAGGTGTATTGTGTCATTTTAAGCGCTCAATTTAGGTATTTTGTTGTTCAAAGCTTTTAACATCTTATAATGACCATTTATGGGGTTTGAGAGCTGATAGACAAGATACCAATGTAGTTTTCAGAATAATTATCAATGTTATCAGCCATCCCATATCTTTAACCCTCTTTAATAATTGTCAATGCCTGCATGTTAAAATTGACAGAGTTGGTTTAAATTCTTGAAATGTTCCTCACAAATACATGTTGGATTCTTTCAATGCTATTAATGTCAGTGTGGTCAAAGCTTTTTTCATACGATGCTTATTTGAGCTATAATGAATAAATATCACAATTGGTATAAATGTATACTTAGACTCTTTTCTATATGAAATATAGTGAATTATATTTACACCAACTTTTTAATAAGTGTTTTTTAAGGGGAGACAACTTTGTAATAGATGCCTATAATTACAAAAGAAGACCTTTCATTAAAATATGGTTCTATGTGACTAAATTGTTCGCATGTCAGAAATAAATATTTTTATTTAGAAATTTCAGCACTTTGATATATTTTGAGCATTTTAACAGAAAACTACTAAGACAGTGATTTGTGTCTGTGCTTGAAATATGAGAGTCGATCTCCTTCAAAACATCAATGCATTACATTAAATAACTTTGACAATATTCTCAAGCATTTAAAATATTGTGAGAAGAATTCTCATTTGTTGATTCTTTTCATTTTCAGAGCATTTAGAAAATTATATTGTTAGAATTCTCATCATTTGTTGTTTCTTTTCATTTCCAGAGCGTTTAGAAAATGTGATCAAGAGTTCGTTCAATAGAACGAGCCAACTGCTCATAGACTTGTACGATATTCCAGCCAGTGCTCACGAGGAGGCTTTACGTGCTTTTTACCAAGACATTAGGACTTACTTAAAGATGAAACATGTGAGTCTGTACGGCTCAGTGAACGATCTTTTTGACTCGCTCTTTCCATACTTGTATAAATTCATAGTGGAAGGAAAAAACTCCTCCGTGACATTGTCACCGGAGCATATCCAGTGCTTGAAAAACAAACGACAAGATATAAACCCGAACCCCTTCGGAACTCAGCATTACAACTTGTCCCACAACTTGAATAAGGCTTTGTCCACTGCCAAGTCTTACTTGGAAGTTTTGACACTGTTAGTGGAGACCATTAATGCAACCGATCATGTGACCTTGACGGAAAAATGTCAGCATTCGGTGACGCGGCTTCAGTACTGTTCGCACTGCCAACAGGAAGTGGATATCAAGCCCTGCAAGGGATTTTGTCTGAATTCTATGCGTAGATGTCTGGCGCAGCTCTCGGTAATTAGTAGCGATTGGAATGGATTAATAATGTCCGTTGGTCGCGTTCAGTCGTGGATGAACCAAAAGTATGACGCGGAGCACATGTTGAATCATCTGGACGGGAAACTGGACACTGCCATTATGTATGCCCTCAGCAACAGCAACCATTTCATGGACAGCGTGAGTCTGAATTTACTTAATTTAAGCTAATCATTTTTAAAAAATTATTTAATTCAGGGGGTAATATTTTATATATCAATGTAATTGAAATGTGGTTTTTTATTTATTTAAATGCTGAACCAAGTCAAATAAAAGTCTTTGCAGATCAAAATAAGGTTTTAAAAAAAGACCATATGACTCTTTATTGGAACGTATGTGCATGCTTAACTTTGAAACAGTATTACGTTATTTCTACCAAAATGTTCTAAATTATCACTTCCCAAGCTGATAGTTTCCTTGATTTGCTGGGTTTTCCTTCATTATTTTCAAAGATCCCTTCTGAATATAAAAAATTTCCTCATTTCCAGTAACTACAGAGAGCTGTCTTCTTTCTCTTTTCGTGTGATTGGTTTTGCATCTGTTTGTGCTCTAATCGTCAGATCATTTACATCTACAGTACAAAGATATATAAACCTCCAAGGGTAATTCTGATACATAAGAAAGACCAAATAAAGATGGGGAAAAGGCTGCATTGCAACACATCCACGTGGATAAGGGTGGATTGCAACACATCCATGTGGAAAAGGCTGCATTGCAACACATCCATGTGGATAAGGCTGCATTGCACCACATCCACATGGAAAAGGTTGCAAGGCAACACACCACACGTTGAATAATTACTATTAATAGCTGAATAATGAAAAGATTTTCACACCCACTTCTGAATAGATTTTATCGGGGCAGTGAGATTGAGCAGTAACAAACTATTATTGACAATTGTTTATACCATAACAATCTCAGTGTGTGTCTTTCAATGAAATGTAATATTCTTAGGTCTATCTTCAAAGTGTGTGAGTGGAGACGACAAACTTGGATCTCTATCACAGGTGAACTGAGACTTTCTTCTCTGATGTCACTTCTATTTCTGAAAATACCATAGCATTGTATACACAATACCAGCTTTGCATCTTTGCAAAAAGCTCAAGATAATTGATTTTAAACTTTAAACGCCCATATTTGGCTGGTCTGTCACATTGAACCATTGTGGTCACTTTATTTAGCCTATGACAACAATTCAACACTTCAGATTCCTACTGTTTGCATACAAATTCCGATCATATTTTGAAATTTCCATCAGTTTTTTTCTTTGTAGACAAGTGTTTCATTATTCGTCCCTTTGTTGATCTTTGGAGTAGGTTTTTGGCGAAAGTAAATGGGGAGTTGGAATTCCCCACTGTGGGTGTAGAATTTGTGGTTTTCACCATTGTGTTGGCTTTTATGACAGTTTTTGATTGTATTGATGGTTGAATAATGGCTTAATTTCTTCTTCATGATTACAGTATAATCCCATTGTCTCTTTGTCAAAATATTTTCATATCTATTAGAAGTACGACACGAAAACCATTATATATCTCTTTTATGATAGACTCTTAGCATGGCCAATTAATTTTTCATATGACTTAAAAGATTAAAATCAAGTTTATAAGGTTTCAATTTATTAGAAATCAAAGTATCTTTGAGAAAATTTGCAGATATTTAAAAGCAAAATCTTTGAAGGCGTTTGATTATCCCTGTTTGTTGATTTGTTGACATGTTTCTTAGTGTAATCTAGGTTACATCAGGTCTATTTTTAGTAGTTAAATACCTGGGCCATGACACACCTGAACTTATGTCATCTTCTCATAATCCCACTCTGTAAACTATGGTAGAATAAAAGAGAGGCCGTCCAAACCCAATACACAAAGAACTTGGTCTCTCACATTTCTCTGTTGCTATAAGAAAAAGAACAGTTAATATTGTTTGTAAATGCATGATCTTTAACTGAATGAACATTCTTTAAGTCTTGAGCACATTGGATGCACTGAAAGTGAGTTGAGCTGAGGCCATTAAACATAAGGACATGTGACCATTTTCATTTTTTTATTTCATTGTATGGTAGTTTATTTCTTATCAAGTTGTGAAGCAACTCTTGATTCAAAAATTACCAAGTATAAATCAGAATACTTTATTTTTAGTTATTCAAAAAAAATTTCCCTCTTAAAACCTTTTATAGTAACAATTTGAAGTATGGTTTAAAAATATTACCAAAATAGGAAAAAGGAAGAAATTATTAGAGTTGTTGAAAGGTTTTTAATTTTGTTAAAAAACCCATTTCTGTGTATTAAATCAAGTGAAATATCATGCTAACGGGATAACAAGGATAAGGGTCTTCGGCAGCAAAAGGAAGGGTTATCAGAAACTCTGATCGGCAGGTTTCCCACAAGGCACAGTTTCACCTTTTTTGTAAAAACAATCTGTTTGGCCTATGAGGTGGCGAATTTCATGCCTTCTTTAGTCCTGTCAGTATGTAGCTCTCCCCGATCAGATATTGTGACAGAAGGCATTTGTCATTCGTTTATGTCAGATGCTACCTTTTTTTCACCTATTTGCTGCATGATATCCCTAAAATTTGGATAATCTATTTGAAAAAAAAAGTCTCCATTTTTTTTTACAACAATGAGTAGTGCTTGGTGATTCACAGTTTCCAAAAAAAATATCATTTTTTTTTTGTTTTTTTGTTTATCGAAACACTGATACTCAGACCCAAAACAAAATATATCATTTCCTTCTTCTGTATTTGCTGAAATTGAAACACCGATTCTTCAGGACTCATTTCGGGGTTTCTGAATGCTAAGGCAATTGATAGGACAGATGTGTGAAACCTTAGAGCAAGCTGCATTGAAGTCAAACACTGTACACTTTGAAGTCCTCTTGTGTATATGGTAATTTCTTTCCTTTGCGGTGCACCCAGTGCAGCTGCATCCCCTTAGGATATTAAGCAAAGGATGATCAATTATTAAATCCTGTAAACATTTTAATGGCCGTCGAATTTTTTTTTACGTTTTTTATTTCTGCAGACTCTGAAGCGAGCTGGAGTGTGGATTTTGGCAAATAAATAATACTGTAACAAACTAATACAATTAAAAAGTCATGATAATAGATTTAAGCCTCAAGTACATTTAGATCAATGTTCAGTTAGTAAAACATGTAAATCTTTTATTTAGGATTTAAAAGGACAATGTTATTTTCAGACTGCAGTGCAATTGCTTTGAATGCATGCACAGTGCAATTGCTTTGAATGCACAATATTGATCTCCTTTAAATTGCATTAAGTTTTTCATCTTCTCAAGTGCTGCAAAGAAATAACATGGAGAAAGTTGCTGCATTAGTTCCAAAAATTATTCAAGTCATTTCTTCGAGTAGTGGTCATTTGATCAGATTTTCTATTCATACAAAGTATTGCAGAAAGCACTTTTTCCTTGTTGATACAGTGTTTTCAAAGTGAATATGGTATGACTCATGAAAATTTGACGACAAGATAGTAATTCAATATATGGGTTGAAAATAAAAGCTGTAACATTGATAAGTCGTTTTCTAAATGACATTAAAGAATATCAATGTCATTTGAATTTCTTTTGGAAAAAAAATCACAAAAGGAAACTTGCAAATTTGCAATCATTAAGAAATTTTATGTTGAAATCTAGTCCCCAAGTCTTTTCAAAGGAGTAGTGCATAAATTTAATAAAAAAAAAGGAATTCTCAATGAAGTCAGGCGTTTGTCGTGGTGTTTTGTAACTCCCGATGAACATATAAAATTTAAATGGCCCTTTATCAAAATGTTAATAGTTTCACCATTCAAACAAATTAAATTGGAATTTGATACCATTGGCTCGTGGCAGGCTAAGAAGCTATTCTTAAAACCAGCCTCTGTTGATAAATTCCTGAAAGGGTGTAATTATCGGCAAAAGGCAAATGAAGATGGGGGCATACAGTCTCAGAGAATTGAGCTCCTCAACTTCTGAATGATTTTCCACTGTGGACCCATGTTATCATGGAGTGGGGGCGATATCCACCTGTCTATAAAGAATGTCGGGGGACAGATGCTCTACCTAGCAGTGTGTCCCCCCAAGGAATGTGGGGGACAGATGCCTAACCTGGACTCTTCACCTTAACCTCCCCGCCGATTTTTGTCAACACTTTTAACATGAACTCTTAATATACAGGCAAACCTTCTCGAGGAGCTTGCTGTTGAATTCCTATAATGGTAGTTTTTTTGAACATCATGTGTCACTGAACTTTTAAAAAACTTTTAAAAAACTAAAAAAAATTTTCATTATGAATTGATCTCTGTAAAATCAGGTTCAGTAATCTAATGAGGTTGCAGCTTGAACATTAAGGGAAAGAGGACTTTGAATATTTATTTTTGCAAAAAAGACTGTCTTAGAAATTTATATATCCAAAGTTAATAGGAAACTTGACATACATTTGCTCAGTATTATATAATTTATGTATGCATTACCCAACACTAGAATTTTAAAATGTAGTGGCCCTTGAAATGAATCATTCAGGGTAATATGCTTGTACCTTATCCCTTTTTTCCTTAAGATTATAAACAAAATCGCCAAAAATCCAAAAATGTAACATTTCCTTAATAAAAAAAATAGGGGTTTAAGAGCAAAACTACAAAATCTGATGGGGTCTTCTATATTGTCTGACATGTCAGGTAACACTAAAACAGATTTGTGGATTAATAGCAGATAAGATTATCTATAAATGTAATCCAAGGTTATCATGATTTATTAGACTGTCAAAGTGCTATTGTGTTCTAAATTCAGACACTCCATGATAAGATTTATAACACAGTTAAATTGCAAACTTAATAAAGACAAATTTGCTTTTTGCAGGTAATTTGAGCGAAATTTCATTGATGTTTTTTTGCTCAAAATTTTGTCAATATTGATAAACAGCTAATGTGTAAAGTAATAAATCATCATTAAAATTCTAGAGATTTTAAGAGAGAGAGAGAGAAAGAGAGAGAGAGAGAGAGAGAGAGAGAGAGAGAGAGAGAGAGAGAGAGAGAGAGAGAGAGAGAGAGAGAGAGAGAGAGAGGGGGGCATCTACATAAAGAAAGAAATTATATAAATTAATATTCAGAACTGCATTAATAAAAAGATGGCTATGCCACCTTACGTGTCAATATGAATAGAAATATTGCCCTTAGAACATTAAGTGAAAATGCTGTGTCCATTGTATTCTGGTTGTACTGTATATTTTATACCTACATCTAATCTGAGGTTAACATTTGACCCAGTTGCTGTCTTGACTTAGCAGGAAATTGATGTTGCCTGTTGAGGATAATACCTTTTGAGCTTGTTCAACTTGATTGGCCCAGTTTGCTAGAGGTGTGTGCATGAGGATAAGTACAGGTATTATACATTCCTGGTTACTGGGATATAATTTATCTGACAATTTATCATAGAGAAGCCCTAAGTTAGGTTAACATGTATGAGAGAGAGAGAGAGAGAGAGAGAGAGAGAGAGAGAGAGAGAGAGAGAGAGAGAGAGAGAGAGAGAGAGAGAGAGAGAGAGAATATGGAAAGTTTAGGAAATTTATTTTTTTCCACAAAGTGAAAGAAAAGCTGTTTTTAGACCTGTCCAATTAAAACAAAAAAGAAAACTACAAAAACTAAGGATCAATTCATAAGATACAATATATTTATAAACAAACTACCAGGCCCTAACATAGTAAAATCTTTGCACCATGTACAATAAAATGAATCACTTGGTACTTCAACAGTGCTCTTGAAGACTGAAAGCTATTTTAGCATCTATTATAGAGGGATGGTAAAACCTCCTTGATGCTAAACATGGGAATCCCGTATCCTATCCCTCCAGTGTTGAAGACATCTCTCAGATGGTTCGGCACTCATCTCTGACTTGATGATATAAAAACCAATTTGTAAACTGCTAATTTTCTGCAACAGAAGGTCAATGTCTCAGGTGGAAATCAGGAAGAGATTGCACCAGTGAGGAGCGTCTTCATACGAGCTATAGCTGCTCTCTCAGATAAATTCTAGAACAACAAATGCAACCCCTTTCTTGGCCGATATTGACAGCTAAAAGGTTCAGTGGCATTGCAGCAGATTTTCACCTATCAGACAAGAAAGCCCAAGGAACAATACTTGTTGTACGCAAGGCTTGTAAACACGGGTTCTGAGTGCATCAAACAAGTATCTAACACATATATTTTGGCAGCAGCATTTACCCCGCGATACGATAACGACAGACTTATGATATCATGGACGAATGTATGTTATAAATTTGATCAAGATACTGTTTATGATGTTTACCCTCTCTTCTGATGAGTAAACAAAAATTGTTTATTCTGGGATACAAGGTTTGGATATTTGCCACTGCTACAGATGCTGCGAGCACAGATACCTGTTCATTTCAGCCCCAGAGCTTCATTTCTCCCCCTGTATCAAATTCTGAATAATTTGACTAGAAAGATTCAGGATGTCTCTCTATTAGCCACCTGTGGCTCGAGCCAGAAATATAAAATTCTCAAAACTGCAAGAGGTTAAATTCCTCTGTCTACATATGATTTAGCATCTAGTGAAACCAGTGCTTTTTAGCTCGCCTGCCTCTTAATGAGACTAGATTGTACATGTAATGATCCGCCTTGTATGTTATCCTGGGTCGCTATGTTTTCTATTTGTTCTAGCTATGGGTTATCTATGACCTGGAAACTTTTCCATTGTTCTGACTATAAGTTATCTACACCTGGAAAGCTTGCACCAAAAAAAAATACAATTTTTTATGGAAAGCAATTATGTATTTCGATGATTTATTTGATATAAAGGGGATAATTGAATTGTCATTTCAGTACAGTGCATATTGGTTTGGTAACAGATTAATAGAGCGTGATCATTCTTGTCAACAGAATCTGATTTTGCCAGCATTTTTGTGTTTGTTCTGGTATTCATGATGCCTGGTTGTCCATCAGTAACATACAAACCAACAGTTCATTTAATTAGTCTGGATACCGTCCAAAGCCAACAGTTACACAGAGAAAACTCATTTTTCTACAATTGCTATTCCCTTTTCCACAACTTGGAGACTCAATTATATGCTGTATTTGGTTTGGTCAGAAATTGTTGTAGCACATTTTTTTTTCCATTTATCTTTTTAAAATGTTTTTTTTTGCACAGTAGGATCTTAAAAGTGTTCCTGGCATGCGAGATCATGATCGTTTTCAACAGCTTCTGTCAGTGTAGATAATTGACTGATCATATAAAGTGTCCTCTGTGCCGCATCCTCTAATTCTGCCTTTGTTGTAAAAGTTCACAAAAATATTTGCTCTTTCTTCTTTAAGTCTCGATCGCTGCTAGCTTCATTAAGTATCGATTTGTGAAAGTGTTCACGATTTTACTGAGGCAGAGAGAGGTGGAGAAGAAAATAAAACGTAGTCAAAACTCTGATTGCAGACATTGATCTCCTTAATGATCTTTAAACAAAAATTTCTTAGATTTATTGATATTTATACAGTCTAGATCTCTCAGAACATCAGCTAGATATAAGAAAAAGTGTTGGTTTATTTAATATATCACAAGGCTAAATATTTTATACAGTTCTATTTTGATCTGCATGTTTTGCAATCTTTGTTTCCAATTTTATATTTAACATACTCTCTTTTTTTATTTTAGTTCTTACCGCATCTTTGCTTCTTGCTATAATTATTATTCAAGATGTGCTTCGATCATGTCTACAGTTTCATCCTGAATATAATTAATTTTTGCTTCAGACATGCCTAACTATTAAAATGAATTAAATTCTGTAGTAAAGATCTAGATCAGGTGCACTATAATTCAGACAATCAAATTTCTTTCAGACACAAAAAATGTGGAAATCTTTGTGCTTTGCAATTTTTTGGCAAATTTGATGCAATTCCTTAAGATTCTTGACAAAAGTCACCCCTAAAATATTTCAGGAGCAGCCAGGGAAAGAATCAATTGTCTTTTTTGTTGATGGTCGCTTGGGCTTTAAACAAAGAGTTTTACTTTGCATCAAAGAATTTTATTGCCCAATATGTACATGTTTATTTAAAAGACTAGGGAACCTAGGGTTTCATTAATAAACACTAGCATGGATCCAAACTTTACTGGAACCATGCAACCTTAATGAAATGGCTGTAAGGCCATCAATTACATTACTTTGACCCAAGCAGAAAGTTGCAATTACTCTAGTTACAAATAGCAGTATGATTAATTTTTGAAATCTCTTTTATAACTACCACCAAAGATTACACATTTTCAAACACTAAATACAAAAACCTCGCTAAATTTTACCCCCTAAAACTATCATCGTGTACAGCAGTCAGTCAGTTTTCGAGGGACATAAATCTGCTGATATCTGCAATAAAGATATTGGGGGGGGGGGGGGGTGTTAAATATCTGAGGTATTTCTGAGGCAGTACAATATGGTTGTTTACTACTTAAAATTGACATACAAAAGTAAATGCCACATCTCATCAAAAAGTAAGCTAAGTGAAGTAAAAATCCCTGCGCTCAATGATTCATGTAGTTTAAATCAGAGATTTTAATTTCTTGGAGAACACTGACATCATTTTCCCCTCGTACATTCTGAGAAACATCAAGACATCCATAACTGTCTGGCGACGTTTTTGTGAATTGAATAAGTTGAAAAGGAACACAAGTTTCGTAATCTGTATCCAGGGGCCATAACTAGGTGACATTGGAAGCTAATAAGCTCATCACTGTCAAAAAATCGTGTGGGAAGCTGGAGTAACTGTCTCAATAGTCGCCATTCTCAAGTACAATTAACAGATTTATTTCTCACGTAAAATATAAGAAAAAACCCATCTTATTTCCAAGTTGGCAGCATGGAGACTGGATGCAGACGGCCATTCTGTATGGCAGACATAATCCTCGTTATTGCAATTTTTGCCTCCAAAAAAATTCAGATCTTTCATTGATTTACAGTTAACAGAAATTTATTGGATTAATTTTGGTAGAGGGTTTATTGCCTGACTTCCAAGTTTAGTTTAGGTAGTGCCTCTGAACTGAATAATTTATCGAATGTAAAGAACCTTAATTGTCATGACCATGCACAGAGTCAGGTTTTATGTGAAACTTCATTGTAATTAATTGCGGCAGAAACTTTTGAACACAATATTGAATAAATAGGGGATCATGTTGAGGAATATGATTTATGATCCCATACATTTGTGCTGCAGTTTTTAATTGTTTTGTTATGAATGGTATCATATTTATGAAAAATTATCATGGACACTTTATCAAACTTTCATAGCTTTTGCCAGCATACATGCGTTTAGATTCTTCAGGGTTACAATAAAAGTTAAATCAATAGTTGCATATCTGTTTTTTGTTTTTTTTCTCACTCAAAAATTTATACCGATTACGATATGAGAAAATTGATATTTATTAATAATTGCCAATATTAGTCCCTTACTGAGTTTGGAATTACCATAAACGGGAGACATGATCCTATAGCATAAATATGTACCTTTTGCATGTTAGCTCAAAACTGGTTAATACTGGTGTTCAACAACTCATGGGGAAACCCATTTGTTTAGATAGAATAAAAATGTGTTACCAATAGGCTGTCAGGAAGGTCTAGACAATTTAATATTGATATTTGCCATTTTATGTATTATAGGCAGTGAATGTTATCAAAGTTATGTCTTTTGGACATATCGGGGAGGGAATTTTGTAGCATTATTCAATGTTTGAATTTACTTTGGCGTTGAAGATCTGTATTGAATTTTTTTTTTTTGTAACCTCTTTCATCCCTCAAGTGTAAACAAACCCATGCATTAAATATATGTACAATCCATAAAATCTTATTTGTTTTCTTATTGATTTATTCAAAGCAAAGACACTCTTGGTCTCTCATTCACTTTGCAATACAACGGCAAAATATATGAAGCGACAAAAAGTTTTAGTTTTCTGATTTTAGAGGTTTCATAAGGGGAAAAAATAGTCCCAAATTTAAATGTATTTACTGAATGTTGTGGTGTTTGCATAAATCAATTGTTTATGGTGCAATTCAGTTCGTGAGTGCGTTTATCTTTAGCTGGCAAAAGAATTTTTGTCGCATTTTATTGCTAATTGTAAGCTGTATACCTTAATTTAAGACCATATATCTTGAGTTCAGGAGTGCTTTCACCAAAATGAGCACATCTACTGCTTTCTTTATCGTGGAAACTATTACGCTTATCAGTTAGATGGTAAATATTATGGTGTGAGATACACGCTTTGACAAATGGCAGATAATCCTGTCTTTTGATGGTTTGGTTTCATGGCAGTGTAAATTGATCAGATTGAATGAAATGGTCCCCATTATACCACATTTTACTGCTCATTCAAGATTATCTCTCTTCACGAGCAAAGAGATTTGTCTCCCCATTTTCGGTGATGATGAATCACTTCCCCTTCTGTCCTTCAGAAAGGCCAAGATGTGAAAAGAGGTGAATCTCTCACCTAAACTGACCCAAAGAAGTTGAAGCTAATTAATCTAAAACTTTATGGAAAGTAAAACCATCCGAATAAATGACAGAAATTAATAAATTTACCATGGAATTATGGGGGCTAGCTATCATGACTAAAAGGTCACATATTTTGCATCCCGCTGAAAGATTATATTTATGGGTGTGTCAAAGTTTAATGTTTATATATTGTCCAGATTTACTTTATGATCAAATAAAATGACCAAGATCTTGACTTTTTCACCTTAAATCTTTGCATTTCATGCCTTTATTAAAAAAAATGCTCATTAATTATAATCAATTGCAAAATGATTATTACTTATTTTTGTCTATTTTTAGGCCCAACAAAACTGTGGTTTCAAGACTGAAATAAATCCCAAGCAAGCTGCGCCTACGGGAGAATCATCAGACTCTTCCTCAAAATCGGGATCCTTGAGAAAGAAAAGAGAAATAGGTGGGGAGATGTATGAGAAAATTCTAGAGGTCATGAAGGAGCTGTTGACCTCACTGAAGATGTTTGACACCATTGCCGATGATATCTGCAATCAAGAAATTTTTTACGACCAGGATATTAACAGTACAGAGTGTTGGAATGGTCTCACAAAGGGGAGGTAAGAATGGGAATTTGTAAAGTTATCTCCCTTTGAAATCTGATCAGTAATGAATGATTTTTTATGTGAAATAAATGGCTGGTATTAAAAAAAAAGGGGAAGAGAAAGGAAAAAAGATGTGACCACCACAATTTTAAATTGCAAAGAGAATTAAATGAAAAAAAAAAAATCTGAGGAGAGTTTTATATGTACCGTAATCAGAAGAAAGGAATGCATGTGATCAGGTAAAAAAAAAGAGGGTCATTATTTTATTTCTACTCAGACTATATTGTCTGTGATATCGGACTGTCATCAAGCCATCACTTCCCACACTACAAACATAAATAGATATATAGATAAAGAGGCAGAGGAAGAGCTGATGGCTATTATTGAATAAAATAAATATTCCACTCGTGAACACAACCACTGTATCCCTCTGAACCGCTGGTGTGTTACTCAGACCTTACTTAACCTTGCCTGACCTTATCAGGGACCAGCCAGACAGACTGAGATACAATGTATATTAGTCTGCAAGCATACAGCTTCTAAACATAAATCGGGGGATTTAAATTCAATTTGCCTCGCATTCAGGACTGAAGAGAAATATTTCAAGTATGTTGAAAGGTGGTCGATCAATGGATCAAAGTTTATTTTAGAGGGCTCTGAGATCATCGAGTTTCTTTGTCTATGTAGGTGTTTCACCAAAGGTGTGCAATCTTTTGCCAGGTTACAAAGTCATCTTCTTGCATGGCCATTGTTACAGCTCATCATCTATAAATAGACATTTGGCAATCTTGGAATGTTGACCATAAAGGACAAAACAGTCTGTTTTTCATACTCTATTGGCATTTCACCAAAGGTGTGCAATTTTTGCCAAGTTAAAAAGTCATTTTCTTGTATAGCCTTTGTCATATAATCATCTATAAATAGACATTTGGCAATCTTTGAATTTTGACCATAGAGGGAAGAAATTGTCAGGGACAGGGTTATTTTGCTCATTTTTTTTTCACAGCTAAATAGGAAATAAAATGCATCCATCTTTTGAAATTCTCATCAATAAATTATAGAACACAAGACATTTTATGGATAATAGAAATTACAATCAAATTCACAGGTGTCACAATGATTGAAAAAAAAATTCCACACATTTTTTAAACAGGGTATTATCTGCATTTATCTAAGGTGAGAGAACAAATCTGTTTATACAGGGGTGCGGCATAATATAGGGTGAAAATAGTCCAGGTTTCATAGGGCGACAAAGATTGATAATAAATAAAACTTTAATCGCAGAACTGTGCAGGATATTCAATGAAAGCTTCTCAAATCTGTCCGTTCTATTCAACGTACAAAGATAGGGTGAACGGAAAGACTGATGATAAAAAAAAATATATGGTTAAGAATTTTTCATTCATTTCCGTTGAGGATTTAATCAAAGTTTCCTTTTTTCTTCTTTAACATACATTTACATCCATTGAGTAAATTCTTTGCCCCATTTGTATTAGGCCAACTAGTCAGGGATGTTTGATATAAAGTACTTTCAATCTTCGCAAATCTTATGGGTCGAATCAACAAAATGGAGTAGCGTACCCTTGAAGTTTAAGAATTTAAAGTGAGACTGGATATAATGAATATTGCTAACACCAACACTACTACACAGCCAAGAAATGCAAGGAATCCCTCGTAAAGTGTTTGTGTAATGAATTTATGGAAACTCTCGCTGCAACCATGGTTGCTTAATTTACAACATGTTTTTTTACCCAGTGGCACTGAAATGTTCGTACACTTTCTATTGTAAAACGTTGAAGACAAGAGACCACCCTTTATAGTTACCAGTCAACCAAAAAAAAAAAAGAAAAAAAGTAAACAGACGAAAAAACTCAATGATTGATGTCAAAATCAGTAGTTTTCGATTCCTGCCAGGAAAAAGTTCCAATATTTCGGCAGTTTAATATTTTTCTTTTTAATGTCTAGTTTCCCCACAGATCAACAATCATCGTAATTATGAGTGGTTACAGATCATTGGGTGCAATATTAAAAATTGCTCGGTGGATGCAGTCATGACTAGGAACTCATATACTTGTCTCCAAAACTGCTTTTGACATTCAAGTCGGATCCATTAGGGACCCCCCCTTTTTTTTTTGGCGGATGATATAAAACGAAATCAGTTGGATATCTCTTTGATGATGAAGCGTACAAATGTATATATTAATTATATGAAAGGAGATGTGGTTTCGTTTATATTTGTCTGGTGTCTATGTCACTGTGTACTTAGTCTGTTAATTCCGGAATGTCTCTGTTGCAGATAGACATGCATGCAGGTGCCTTGACCTTCTCTAACAAAGGAAAAATGTAACAAAGATGTTTTTTGATGGTTTTGGGGGGGGGGATGGTTGGGGGACTATATAAAGACACTTCCAGACAGTCAGTATGTCATAATCATTGATGGAAATAAAATAGATGGGTGGGGTGAGTGAGGGGTGGGGGAAGGGGGGTCAGAATACAAACTTTCAAACTGTAAGACGCATGTAAAGTCATGTGTTACAGTCATTGATAGAATTGATTTGTGTCTTAAACTTGTACATGTAAATAGGATTAAATTTGCTCTCAAGATACAGTTATGCTTGTAGAAGAAAAGACTCTTGTACAAAAGTGTTGGGCATTTATAAAGTCAATATTCTTTGATTAAAATTTTTTTTTTACCTATTTGAAAATTATTTTTGCATTTTACGTCAATCCTTTTTTTTAATTATTTTTTAATTTATTTAATTTCCCAATCGCAAACATAATCCCAAATATATGCGTTATCTTAATTGTTCCAGACCAGAAAGGTTTGATGAATTTTTTATGAATGGTTTCCATCGTTTATTATTCTGATCTGATGTTTCTTGTCTTTGATGGCTCATCAAGCAGTGAATTATCACTGCTTTGGCAATAACTTGTGACAAAAATATGGTGTGGGCGCAAATGACAGGGATTTTTTTTATATATATCGATATTATTGCTAGGCTACATAAGGAGAGAAGATATCTGATAATAAAAAAAAAAATAGAAAAAAAACTTGACTGAACATGGCCCCCTAGAACCCAGGGCTTTTTCTCTATCCAGCGTGAATCACGTTTACCACAGAAAACATACATCACAAAATCCCCCCAGTGTACAGTGTGGCGAAGCTCTCGCTCCGTTTGACCAAGCATGTCCTCTCAGTGTATGGAAGTTGCCCAAGCGCGCCGGGTCACGGGACGAGTTAATGGTCAGTTGCCTCCCAGCTAGAGCCAGCTAATTAACATAAATCTTGTGCGTATTTATCGGAAGAGATTCTCCGTAAATGGGTGGTCACTTGGTGTGTGACCCAGACACATATACATACATACGTGTAACAGACGGACGGCAAAAACAATATTCTGTCTGTGGTCCAGTCAAGGGGAAAATTTGTGTCTGATTTTTATCAAAATAGGTGAAACTTCTTTTAGATTTTTGAAAAACTGTGTATATTTACCTCCATTAATGATATTGGTTATGATCACATTGAATTTACTTGGAATTTTTATCTTATATGACTTTCAATGCTTAAATATATAAGTGTATTAGTAGTATTAAGTTTACTGTTTACACTCGTGTTGAAGAAGATTTGGTCAGAAAGCAAGTATTGTTCTTTCAATTCTTCCACCCCAACAGATTAGAATGTTGAATTCATGTGGATCATGATAGAAGATTATAGTTTGATGATGAAGGCTGTGCACAAATATGTATAAATTGAATGTTATATAGAATATACATAGATAGCTGATTTCGAGACACAATATCAGACTATATGTACTACATGCAGGGTATGCACCTACCGTATATGATGAATTAATTATGTGGTTGACGATAAAATTGCTAATGAGTTGAACAAGATAATCATTGATGGTCTAATGAATGGTTGGAAATCATAAGATTAATAGTAATATTTAGAAGCCTCTGATGTGATAATACACCAAGTCAGAAACTAGAGTTTAAGTTAAGATATTTGTACTTTACTGGTAATTCAGATCTTATGGTTGGTTGATTCTATGTTAGTGTAGGGATTACACAGATTTATGTCTTGGTTTTTGAGTTTTTGGGCAAAAGTTATGTCGGGTTTCATAAACTATCTGTATGATGGCAAATGTCATTAATAACTGGGTTTTTGATATGAAATTTGAGGTTGTTGAAAGTCCTCCTTATTTGTTCGCCCTTACAAACGTTCAAGTTTGATACTATCAAGAACAATAGACCCCTTGTCCAGATTGGTACATTACACAAGTCTATAATACCTTACAAGGAATAATTTTTTGTGATGATCATAATTTCAAAGCGGAAACCTGACAGGCAATACTTTGGGTCTTTTAAAAACGCATATGTTATTTCTTAAAAGGTCAGGCTTTATTGTGAAACGAGGGCTAAATATGAGAATTTCTCACCAGATACGACAGAAAACGCTGAAAGAGGATATGCTCCGTGTACGAACTCGAACAAACTATGGGTGTGGTTTCATCGAGGCAGGAGAAGTATCGCTTTGCTCGTGTTCTGCAAGAACTCAAACAATTGCATGATGGCCCGATCTCGTGTCAGAGGAAATTGCAACAAATACCACATTGAAGCAGAAGTTGTTTGTCTATTAAGCTATAGAGAGGCTCTAGGTTTTGTCGAATTACATCAGTGCTTCATTAGATAATCTTATGCTTCATTAGCTGGGAGCAAGGTCCTGTTTCACACCCTATATGTTAAAAAAGCTTCTTCTTTAGATAGTGGCTATTCAACTGATGGATTTGAAGTTGCAGGATTTTCATTGGTTGACATTTAAATTTATGATGCAGATTGAATTGAGGTTGATAAATTCCGCTTATTTTTCTCCTTCTCACTTAGACTCTCTTATAATCCCCCCTCCCACCTCATTTTTCATCAGTATCAAATCAAAAATCTCCAGTGACACCATTTACTGATAGGCACTTAAAATATAGTTTTATTCACACTATTAAATTTGATTGCAAATGGGAAAAGTTTTAATTTTTGGCAAGAGATTGATTTGAAAATCATTTTTCAGAACAGCTTCAGGTTTCCAATTGCATTCGGCACAATTTATTTTGCATGATGAATTGAGAGATTTTTGCAATTCTGCACTTATATATCGGCTGCAGAATTGATTGATTTATTGATTTTTTTTCTCCCTATCATCATACTTCCACAAGAAGAATCTCTTTCTCTAAAAGAGTGCCATGCAATAAAATCATCTCTTCTTTTTTTAAAATTGCATCTGAAAGCAGTAGTAGCAAGGCTGTATCTTTAAAGATTGAAGAAGTTTTTGAATTTAATGAAAATAGACATTTTACTGGAACAAAGAATAATGTATGTCAGGGATCATGACTGTTCGTCTCACAGGTGTTCCTCTTTCTCTCTCTCTCTCTCTCTCTCTCTCTCTCTCTCTCTCTCTCTCTCTCTCTCTCTCTCTCTCTCTCTTCTGGGCCCCCTGTATCATTGCAGACAGTCAAAACTCAGAGAACAATAAAATTCAGTAAAAGTACATGGCTTAGTTTTCTGCATGTGGTACCTTTCAATTTATAGGTCAAAGTTGGCAGACAGTTCTAAAGTGGGTCACTTTCAGGACAAAAAGTCAAGGGTATATCATTTCTGTTTTGTTGTAGTTTATATATACATATATAATATATCAGATGAGGGTATTTCACTTTTGAGTGTACATGTTAAGTGATATACCCAACAAAAGTGCAATTTTTGTAACAAGATTCGTAAAAGGGCCCGAATATCTAGGGCAAAAGAATTAAATTTGTTATTTTAATCAAAATATCGTGGACATGTATAATTGTTATTCCAGACCAAAGTTCATGACAGCAGCGTATGTGTGACTCAGTTAATTTTTTGGAAAGAGGTTTTTGGACAATGGTGCAGTTTCACGGTCTTAATTGAATGACTTATTGAGTTTTGAAGATTGCTGAACATGGCAAAAAATTAAAGTCACTCACATATTTAAAGAATTTCTTATAAAAAAAACTCTTCTATAACCTGTAAAACAGATTATAGACATTTAAATGGAGACCCATGTGTCTGTTTTAAGGCCCAGTAATTTCTGTTGTGGCCTTATCTGTGTGAACTGATAATAAGTTGTAACCTTTTTTTGTGACGATTAAATTGACTCTGAACTCCCTACCTCACTGTATACAATTAGTTGCAAGCTGGTATTTAATAAAGTGTAGGCATTTACTTGTTTTGTTGGCTGCTCCCCTTCAATTTCTTGTCAGCTACACCTTGATGTATTAACATTTTCATGGTTTACCTAAATCTTCTATAAAGACACTTTTTGATCAAATTTCCGTAATTGCAGGGTAGGTAAATGCATATTTGGCCAATTATCTTCCCCCCGAGCTCGGAGCAGTAGAAAGTTATTTTGCGGTGACTAAGAGCAGACAATGGGATTGCAAATTGTCGTGAAAAACGGCGAGATACAAGATAACATTCCCCAAACTATATATACATACATCCCAAGATTGAACCTGATGACTTAAACTGACAAAGATCAACTTTTTGTGTGTCAGCTATGGGATTTGATCACTGGTTGGTTGATCATGGGACTGCTCACACCTGGACAAGTGGCAAAATTGAGTAACAATTCGTAAATATAACCTGTGTTAGTTGGAGATATATTTGAGAGCACTAGGTCATCATAAATGTATACATGTTTATCATTGCACAATTTGCTAATAAAACCAGTAAATTACCAAGAAAAGCTGATAAGCTCCCTAAAATTCATGATGACCCAAAGTATTAAATAGAGCATTTGATATCATCATAATTTCTTTTCAATGAACATTTTAATTATTATTCATAATGAAAAAGTTCAACCAAATGTAACCCAGTAAGTTGTTGAATAAAACTAAACAGACCAAATTTTGATGCTTTCTTTATATTAACCGGGTATATATTGATAAATGGATTTCTTTATCAATTTTTACACACAAAAAAATTACAAGCTCAAAGAAAGATAACTCAATTATTTTTTTTCAATTTTGCTAAGAGTTGTTTTTCTTGACACGCACCCTACTGTTTCTTTCTTCAGATATACTGAGGTGGTGGAGGATATTCCGACCCTATTAACCAGAACGGCCATGGTGATTGACCCCAGGCTTGTAAGCCTGAAAGACAAACTAGCTGCCATGAGAGTGGTATGTTGACCTCCATTCAAATTTTGTCATTTTGAGTCCTAAGGATAATACCAGTAATTGTGGCTAATTAATTATAAAATAAATACTGTTGTCTCATTAATATTCAATGGTATCAATTTTCGTGGATAAATTGAAAATCACAGTTTCAAGGATATGTAAATTTGTTGCTAATTATCAATACAAAATGTTAATAGAAATTGCACTTCAATGAACACTTAATTTTGTGGATCAACTTAATAACGAAATCCACGAAAATTGGTATCCAATGAATATTGATGAAACCACAGTATGATTACTTAAGATTTTGAAACATAATTATATGATTACTTACCGATGCAAGTATAACAGAATATCGAGAAAAAAAATTAAAAAATGAAAAATATTTCCTCATAAAATTGGAAGATGCGATACACCATCAAACTTTGTAATTAGTGAAATCAAAATATCTATTTCCTGGAAGTCTAACAAATAAATTGAAAAAAAAAAAATTTCCATACACAGAATTTGATGACACGGTACTCGGACTTTGATTACACCCTGGACAGAGGCCACTTCCAGTCAGACTCGTTTAAGTACGGCAGTGGGGACTACCACCACCTGACGGATGACGAGGATCTTTGGGGCATTAACTCCGGGGACGACATGTACAGTGGTAGCGGTAGTGGTACCACCATGGAAGTAGATGTAGTGACAGGTAGTGAAGCATATTACAATATTACCTTGAAGAATTTCCATATAAAGCAATTATCCATTATCATTGTACACATGTAGAAGTAACTGATAATGACCCTTGTTGGATTCTTGTTCTCTCTTTCTCTCTCTCTTTCTTTGAAAAAGGGGGATAGTAGTTTTTTTCTTCTTCAAATTTTGCAAACCTCATTTGAATTGCTACACTGTAATTTTCTATTTTAAATCACATTTCTAAGCTGTGGTTGATTTCATTTTCTAGATCCTTTGCATGTGTAGGGGGGTGTATTTTGTTCTTGTTGAAATTAAATTGCACAACTTGCTGTACCAAATTGGTAATTCATAATCCTCATGTAGGCAAACCACCACTGGAAAATGTTTTGAATTCCTCATTAAATAATGTTTTTTCTTACATACATAATATCCATTTAACATATCTGTGTGTTTTTCAGATGGTCCTGGAGTTAACCTTATACCAACAAAACCAATCAATAACTTTGATAGTGAAGACTCCCAAGATCCTTCAGGTGGAAGTTCATGCTTGACTATCTCCATAGCAACAGTGTTAATGATGACCTTGACATTAACACTATTATGATAGTGCCTTGTGGTGTTTTTTGTTTTTAAATCATTTTGTTTGTTTTTTCTGTCTTTATTACTGGGTATTCCTCCAAGAGAAATGAAACCTCTCTCAGATTCAAGCTTTCATGGAGGAAAACATGCTATTCAAGGGGAGAGAATCGCTATTGTTATTCCTGGATTTCATGAATCAAAAAATGTGGACACTTGATTCCCATGCAGACACATGATATGATATATTGTTATTGACTATACATTTGTAAATCCAGTTCATTAATTTCATGTTCATGAATAGAAGGCCTTCAGGTGTTGTGTATAAAAGTGTACCTGTTGTGATCGTATGCTAGCTCTTCATTTATTTTTCATCCCCCATGACATTATGCGACTCAAATGGTGTGGCTATAAGTGCAGACATTGAGATGTAAGTCTGGAGATAAGAAAAGAGTTGTCTAGAAATGTTCAAGAGCTGTCAATGTGAGAAGGTCATTATAATGGCATAATGTGCAATTTTCATACATTTTTTTTGTCCATTTTTTTTTTTCATTTTTTTTTTTGGTGGTATTTATTTAGTTCCTAGAACATTTTGTTGGCATAATTCTAAGGCTTAATTTCATGATTATTCTATTAGTTATAATCTTTCAATAAAATTGACACTTGAGTATGTTACCATGTTTATTTAAGTTTTATCTGTTTTTCATAATATACTGTCAGTGTATCTTTTTTTCTGCAAATGCAAATTATTGCACTTTGAAGTTCAAAAATTAGTATAATTTAGTATTGTAATTTTTTTTTAATTTGTGATTTTTTAAAAGCTGATTATAAAAATGCTATAAATCACTTTTTATGGCAACTGCATTTTTTGCATTTGAGATGATACTGCAAAATTTACAACAACAAAAAAAGAAAAAATTACGCTGCATGAATATACATCTGTACAGTATGCCCTTTGAACTTATGACCTCTTTTCAGTACTTCCTGTTGTTTAAAAAAAAATTAAATGCATATACCATAACTTGACTACTTGATGCTCTTAATTTTACTAAACTGCTGAAAAAATGAAAACGATTTGTACAGTATGTTGAATCAAATGCCTTAGCAGAATAAAAGACTTTCAAAATAAAGTCATTTTGAAGCAAAACCATCAAATATTGCAAGTATTAATTGTCAAATATGTGTTGTTATATCCATTTGTATTAAATGTGTGGTGTTTATGTATATTAATGTACATGTAAAAAGTATGCAATACGAGTGAATCGGATTCGACATGTATATATTCTTTTTACTTTATGTATTGATTATTGATATTTTTGTTTCTTATGGACTCAAAGTCCACTTGTATCCTCTTCATATTTTTTTTGTGTATTTTTGTTTTGTTTTTAATATAATAAAGAAAAACGGAGAGTAAAATTGAATTAAGCAGAATGTACATATGTGAAATGCCGGCCGTTGATCGAGCTTTTATCTGTGATTTTACATTGTATTGTAATTTTTGTCTATATCTTTTGATCCACTGGTTTACCTATTCACTGTATACATGTAATACGTCACTTCCTATGTATATGTTTAACTTAATTGTCTCTAATCTTTGGAATGTAAGGATACAAATATCAACACAATTTCATAAATTTTTAGGCTGTTATCATGAAAAGTTTTCTATTTATATTTATCTGTTTATATTTTTCTTGATGCAACTTTATCTAGAATCCCTTCCCAACCACGGAATTTTTTTTTCTATCAATAACCTTTAAAAAATACCGGTATTAATACAATCCATAATAATTATACTGTTAAAGCTTGCATGCTTTATGCATGTTTGCTGATAGCTATAAAAACAAAATATTTTTTTCTGAATCTAAATTGCATTATACATTATCAAAGACTGCATAAAATTTTTGTGAATTCATGTAAAAAAAAATATCAAAAGATAATTTATTCAGAAGTCATTTACATGTCAAAGTGAAAGTATTATGAGGGATACACAGAAGATTTCTATCAAAAGTCTATACATTTTTATGTGAATGTTTTTAAAATCCTTACATCACCATTTTAAGGTCCATTTCTGCATACGTGTGTGAAAATATCTTCATAATAATTGATTGAAGAAAAATACTTGATTTTAAAATTTTGATGGTAGCTACTCTAATGACTAACTTATCTGCATGGGTCAATCACTACCTCTAATGAAGAACAGCTAACTAGGAATGTATTGTTAATACCATATTGTACTTCGCTTTTTTTGTACCATATTGCAGTGTACAATTTATGTATTTATATGTTTCAATCAAACTTGAAATCAAGGATGAGCTTTTATCATGTAGGGTAATAACATATTGTATTTAAAATTGTAAAACTGCGTTTAAATATTGAATATAAATCTAAGAACTAATTCACAGACAAGTCTTTTTTTTTCTTGGTGCAGATTTTAGAACCGAAACGGAATCTGAAATAATAGGAGTGGTATTTGATAAGGTGTATTTGTTACGCAGCATGTGTACAGCTTGTTAATTTCTGTTGTTAATGGATCTATGAAATGTTTCTAATCTATCTTTGTAATTGTTGATTAAATCATGATATTTTACACTAAAAGTTTTATTTTTTATTTTTGGTCGGGACAGCGGTCAGCAAATTATTCATCATATAATATCTTATATTTTAAGATATGATTTTTTTTATATAGCTATAAACTTTTATTTTTTAGAGAAAAAAATTCATAATTATATTTTACCTTTAGAATTTGAATTTTTTTAAATATCTCTATAGAATAAGATGGAACTCTTCTTTTCAAGATCAAAATATTATAAAGATGGCCAACCATCCAAGCTTCTTAAAGCGAATAATTTGTTTTACTGACAAAGTGTTAGTTAGGTATACACTTGTATATTCTAAATATATAAAATATCAATATTCTAAACTTTAAGATATGATTTTTTTTAGCTGTAAACTGTTATATAGTATTCAACTCCCAATTTTCGCCATTCACCGTTGTTTATTTTTTTCATCGAAGATTCGTCCGTTTCTTTAATGTACTGCTTCTTAGTCACCATTGTCGTCAAATAGATGGATATATGAAGCATGACAACAACACACCTAGTTTCGAATATGTACCTAGAAATACATCGTCAGTGAAAGTAACTAATTATTGAATCATACAAATCGCTCAGGTCCACATTCTTTAGCTACGTGTGTACAATATCATGGGTAGTTTCATTCCCACAAAGGGAGAGAAACCCTTTACCTCTCGTGTCGTCTGAAACAGTCATGAACGTTCAAATTAAAGAAACTCAAAGTATATGCTACCTAAGGCCGGTACGGTTCCTATTATGTCTATGGGATCGATTTTCAGCAACTTTAATTCCATAAGGTTTCCAAACCAAACCAGGAGAACCAATAAGTAGCTTGAGTAGGATACACTGTGAACAAATTTTAAATTTTAAAATCAAATATCTGTATAAAAAAAAACATTCGCAAATTTATGTGTTATTATTAGTTGAAAAGAAGAAAGAAATCGTTTCCATGGTCTGAACATCATTAAAAAATTAAAGTTATGAAATTCACTTACTCAATTACTTAAAAGAAGGCCTTACCCCCCCCCCCCCTTTTACTCCTCCCTGCACATACAATTACCCCTTAGAAAAATTTTCTGGTACGTGCATATTCTTTGGAATTACTAATTGTAATAGTGTTAATTATTGTCATGTAAAAAGATACAAACGTCTATTAGTGTTCGGAACATCTCCATAAATAACTTTAATACTTCACAAACCTCTATGATATAGAATATACACATGGACACAATAAATAATTTCACTGTTCATAAGTAACGATCTATATATTTAAATGAATTTGCACCAATATCAATTATATATTTATATAAAACCAACCAGCTTTAGTTTTCTCGTTCTCATGAATAATTCATGCCCTTTTCTGATTGGTTCCCTCGCACTTTGGGACACTCACCAAATCAATGGTGTAACGTGATCCTTCAATCTAACCACTGAGAGGTTAGTTTTGTTTATTGTATGATACATACTGGCATTCATGATAACGATAAAAGTACAATAATAGCTTTGAAGCAATAACATCTGATAGAACAGAGTATGAAAGAAAACCCATCAAAAATCCACACAAACAAAACAAAAGGCCCACGGGCCACATCACTCACCTGAACAACAGTTCCTTGTATCATTATATTTCATTTTTTTAATATTATCCCCTTATATTTCGTTTATATTTCTATAAGCTTTAAACCTCTCTTAGGGCCCCACTCCTCAGTATTGGTTCGGGGTCATCTGCATTATTTGAGGATGCTTGCATAGTAATCTCACAAACTGTGAGTTCGTGAAAAGAAGATTTTTAAACATTTTCCCTATACATTTTAGTTAAACTTTGAACCCCTCTTTGGGCACCAGTACTTGTTTAGGAGTCAACATTTTAACAATTTAAGAATTATTTTTTCTGAGGATGATTGCATATATAAGTAATCTCACAATTTGTAGCATTGTGGAAATGTAGTTCTTGGATGATGATAGTAAAACTTTTTCCGTATATATTTATATTTTAAACATTGCACCCCTCTTGGGGCCTCAGTATTAGTCCAGGGGTCACGATTTTAACAATTTATAATCTACAATGTATAGTGTATCTACATTCTACAAGATTTTGGTGTAAATATCGGCATTTCTGATACAGTGGTTTTGAGAAGATGATTTTTTAAGACACACACCCTATTTTCACTGTTTTCGAAATTATCTCTTTTTAAAAAAGGATTTTTTTTGTCCTTTATTTTATCAATTTAAAATTCTCTTTCCATAAGGATGGTTCGTACCAAGATTGGTTAAATTTTGACTAGTGGTTCTAGACAAGAAGTATAAAAAGTGAACAGTTTACAGACAGACGGGTGAACGACGGACAGCAAGTGATCAGAAAATCTCACTTGAACCTTCGGTTCAGGTCAGCAATAAAACGAAAACAGAACTGTTTTTAAAGAACTTTAGATATATCAAATTCATATAAAATAATCTTTTTAAGTCATTCATTTGAAAAATTTTCATATTCTTCCATGATTCTCTTCCATCTTGCATCAATCTCATGTTGTGGAGTTTCCCACATCAAGGATGCAAGCGGCCACCCCCGAGCTGCAGTATTGAGGACATAAACATTGCTAGGATCCATATGGTAGGTATAGGCACCCATTACAAGAGACTGGGCGATTCTGGCGCAGACGCAAACCTTCAAAACCTCTCTCTCGGTATGATTCATACTTTGCACGGACAAATAACCCGCCAGTATATGGCCTCCTACGTCACGCTGATCGAATTCTTTACATTGAATGGACATGTAGGCAATGCAAATAGCGACATCGAATACAGTGTACGATGACACCATGTTATTGAAATCAATGAGTGCACTGACGTCACAAACACGTGGTTCCCCGGATGCAACTTTCTGTCCTGGAATGTCTTGTACTATTATATTACTCTCACTTACATCTCCATGAATTATGCCTAAAATCAGAATCATATCATACAGGATTATTTTTAAGGAATCATTCTTTGAGGATTATGAGGTGATAATTAAGGTTGGACCATGGTCAGATCAAATACAGCCTAAAGGGCTCTATGATCGATTTGATCACGCCCTGACCGATACTATCAACTCTTATTACTCGCAGAATGATTCCTTAGTAGTTATATTTATAAATTTTCCAGCAATTGTACGATTACGCATTAAAATATTGACATAATTATGTGATTTTTATTTCTTTTGGTTATGCAAACCCCGCTTGCGCCCCAACAATACGTCATTTGAATTAATTTTATTGGACGGTACATTACAAAATCAATTCAAAGTGTAATCACAGATACTCTGACAGAGACACTGAAAAATGTAAATGTTAACTTTTTTTTTGCGAAAATTGCGCGCTCACCAGTATATCGTCGGAACCACCCGTTTCTATTCGTTGCACTGCGTTGACGGGTTTTTCTATCTGTTACACTGCTTTCAACGCATTGCAATGGATAGAAAACCTGTGGGTTCCGTCGATGAGGTTCAAAGAATCGACGTACTTTTTCTAAGCAGTTGGTATTTTGGGACGACTTCTTTGTTGAATGCGTCGATGATTTCTGACATTAGGGCCTTCTTATTCTCGTTTTGTACTCCAACTAGGAACTCACGTAAACGCTCAATTTCTGCTAAATCCCAAATTCTATTCCATAAGAATGTATGCGAGTCAAAGAATCTATGGTGAAAACCCTGCATTTGAATGAAAAATACAAAAAAATTATGGCATTCAATGGCAAACATGTCGTTAAATATAATTTACGGTAGTTTTTGAATAAGATCGTATTTTTTTTTTCTGAAAGAACGTCACGTATTTTAGTGGAAAGTAAAACCAATTCTTTTTCAAGACATTTACAGACAAATGATACGATTCAAAATATTTGTTAAGTTTCATATTCAAAATGTTCATACTTACCTCCATAACAGTATGAAATTTTCCAAGAATTTTACCAATGTTGTACAAACTCTTTGGATGTACAGGTTTATTTAAGAAAGTCTCTCCGGGAATATACGTCAAAAGACGAACAATATAAAAATCGAACGGCGTGGAATCTGCAATATATTAGATACAAAATCAAATTACTTATCTTTTAACATTTAACTCCACCAAGTACGATTTCCTCTATTTCTTACGGAAATTGATTGTAATTCACACCTCCGTAAAAAAAAACTAACAGGAATGAAGTCTACAAGCCCCATTTATTGATTGGTTGAAACCTTCAGCAGCCTCAGAAAGATGCACGAAAAAAAAATCGTCAGACTGAAATTTCCACAGAAGACGATTTGGTTACTTCTTTTAGCTGACGTACTATTGTTACAGTATAATAAATGTAATTTAATTATTCTTTTTTACAATTAATGTATTGATTTGTTAAAAGAAACGCGTAAATATAAACAAGAAAATGCGATTTTTATTTGAATTATCGTGAAATCGTTAATATTTATGGACGCTCAATTTTCGTGTATTTTGTGACATGTAGCACACTTTATATAAACTTTATATAAACAAATGAAAGCCTAGAATGAATCAAAATATTAATTCTTAACACGAAGCTACGAAATACAGCCCAACGAATTAAAAATCAACCTGTCAATTCACGAAAAACTGCCTCCAACGAATTTTAAGAGATTTCACAGTAACCTGTCATGTTTTCTGAGTGGTAAATCTTTTCCAGTGACATATCTTCTCCTTTCAGGTTTTTCACAATGTAAGGAACAGGGATTCCATTTTTGGCAACGTGAGTAATCAGTGCGTGTTGTGCTTCTGAAAATAAAAAAAAATGTGTTGCTTTATATTTGCTTTCGTATCAGATCAATGGGTATAGGTAAGAAATTATGAATGTTTTCAAAAATGACTTAAAAAAGTAACTTACCAACAAATAGTAGATTTTTGGACTGCATCTTGTTAAGTATTTTCAAAACATACCCATCTTCTTCAGGGTGCTTTATATAGGGATTCTCTGATTGGCCAGTAACGATCACGTGGTAGTTCTTGTCAATATAACTGTCCAATTCTTTGCAAGACTTCACGGTCAGACCGTATAAGGATTTGATAAGACGGGGAATATGTTTCATAGGAACGAAAGGTTTGATTTTCTCTCCAACGACTTGTATCATATCAACTTGGTCGGTCATTTTTCAGGTTAACAGCTATGTCTCCAACAAATAAACAATTTCTTTAACATAAATAGATATGCAAGATGAATTCAATAAAATAATCATAATCGACTAAGTATATAATTTACCTATTTCTCTCCATTTTCAGATATGTAAATTGTCATGCAATTTAATCTAATTGTTTAAGAGTAATTAAAATGAAAATGTTCAACTACTCAAGATGATATTGACATTTACAAAATATTGTGAATATTTCAATTCACAGAAATATTTCCTGATTATGATGATTTTAAAAGCGTTATTGTGAAACATTTTTCTGTTTACTCAAAAATAGAAATAGAAAACGTATCGTGGATTGTCTGTAAACCAGTTATGCAATAAAGATAAACTATTGTAGCAAAACTGAAAATAGTTATAAATTTTTCATATAAAAGTAAGAAAAGTAGGGGCCACATCTAAAAAAAATTGAGATATGACATAAAATAAGCTAATTTTGGGCAAAAGTTGTACTTAATATTTTTTCTAGACTTCTATGAAATATAAACTAAATAAGCCAAAATATATCGATAGAAATATCAAAATATTGTTTAAAAATGTTTTTCAGAATATACGTGTATCGTAATACACAAACTTTCTGGAAGTTTAGTTTGTGCTGAACATCAGGAGGCCATAGTAACAGTACTCTAAAACTTTTTATTTACCACAAAAGAGAGGAGCAAAACTCCTAAAGGATCACTTTTTCGAGAATGGTAATAAAACTGCTATAAATGAATAAGAATGCCTGGGGCACTTATAAATATGAAACTCCAAGGAAAGTTAAAGTAATGTAGGAATATGGCCGTATTAATTATATACTAGATTTAAATGTCGTTTATAAATAACAGGGGTTTTCGAGAATGTTAATAAAAAATAGCTATTGTTTTTACTTTTAGAAACTGTTATAAACAAGTATGAGTGCCCGGGACACATATGGAAAATCCAAGGAAAGTTAAAGTAATGAAGGAATATGGCCGTATATTTTTTCTGTTGCCAAGATGTAAGGTTAGTGGAACATTTTATAAAGTAATTTAATTCACGATATCTGTCTATATCTCTTTTAATTTGAAAAATGATAATACTAGATAATAAGACCGCGGAACATTAACTGGCAAGATTGGAAATATATAGCGTACGTCAATTTCACTTGTTGCAGTCAAAACATTTGAAATGGACGGGAACAAATTGACACGGACGTCTGAGAAAACATTGGATTGAAACTGTTCATGTAGTTATAGTAAATGTATTTTCAATCCACCTCGGCATTTCTAGCTTGCTGTATACATGTTAATTAAAGCGATCGAAAAACATTACATGTATATTTAGTATCAGCAAAGTGATTGAAAAAAAATTATTTTACCAATAAGTATATAATCAGCAAATGATAATACGCAAGGCAAGGCATTGTCCGATGACTTCAGAGAATCAGTCGTCACAAGAATGATATCAAGTGGGGCCATAATTGAAACGGGGTTTATTCACAGAGAACAATCAAAGTTCCTATTTATAAGATTAAAATTATATCCAATAATAGAATACATAAAATGTTTCATATAAGAAGTCATCGGACAATGCTTTGCCCTGCGTATGACATCTCCGAATTGTTATCTTTTCACATTTGCTGATTATATACTTATTGATGAACCGTTTTTTGTTTTGTTTTTTTTTATACTAATTAAAATGTTTATCGATCGCTTTACATAAGTATGCAAGTTAGAAATGCTGAAGTGGATTGAAAATACATTTCCTATTACTACAGTTTCAATCCAATGTTTTCTCAGACGTCCGTGTCAATTTGTTCCCGCCCATTTCAAATGTTTTGACTGTAACAAGTGAAACTGACGAAAGCTGTATATTTCCAATCTTGCCAGTTAATGTTCCGCGGTCTTAACCAGTGATCAGAAAAGCTTGCTCAAGCTGATTATTTAAACAAGCTGATACGGAAGAAAATGTTATTTCCTATAATCTAAGTATCAAGCGGGCAATGTAATTCCCCAACCATCACCCCTGTATTTACCCTAAAGAAAATGTACTGAAAATAAAACAAGTAAACATAGAATATGTCACAAAATATAGTCAATATTCTACGGGGCCATTTTCCTACAACCCACACGGAGAAAAATTACCCTAAGGCCATAACTTCTACGATGTATTTAGTTTCTAGAAGCGAGTGGGTCATTTTCTACGTAGAAAAATGACCCTCGGTCAATATTCTACGGGGGTCACTTTTCGTCGTTACACAGGAATAATAAAAAAAAAAGATTTTTATCCTTAAAAATTTGCATATTGCGGTATTTATGGGTTTATAAAGATTATTTGTAGACAAAATAGATCTTTAAAAATGCTTAAAAAATTCGAATCGATCTCTAGATGTTCTGTCAATGAATCCTTATTTTCAAAATCCATCGCCGCCTCGAATAAATGAGCGAATCATACCGTATATCAGGTTTTTTCCGCGTCATGTTTTTTCCGCGATTCAGAACCTAGAAAGGTATATAAAATTTACGCGAATCGAATTTTCACTATTTCAAAGTCATAGTGAAAAATATAATTCAAGATTGTTTAACCCTGTGAAGTAAGAGGGTAAAAGTATCTAAATTGCCGCTCATTATAAAAAAAATTCGGACAAACCAGTCACACGATTTCCTTAATGTTAAATAATTACCGATAATTATTTTCAGAGACGCAAACAGTCATAAATAGATCATGTACCGTTACATATACAAGTAGCTCAGGTATAATTAGACATCGGTTTACGCAAGAAAAGCGACCGTTTTAATTAGCATGTCAATGGATTATTAATAAACTATGAGGCTTACATACCTATTATCTTGCGCTTGCTTCCGATCCCGCAATTTCTACTCTAAACTTACTGAACACAGTTCATTGTACTTTTACATACCTTCATAAGGAAAGAGAGAAATATTATAAGAAAAACACTTTGTATCAAATTTACGCTGATATATTTTCCGCGATTCGGAAATCGTCGCAAACAAAGCGGAAATTGGATACACGCGGAAAAAACCTGATATACGGGTATTTTTTCTTTGGCTTTAAGCATAGGTTAAATTACTGTGAAAGGATGACGCATAAGCGCCGTTGCAGCATTTTACCTTATCAAAGCCATAAAATCTCAACTTCTCAACTAACAAACGAACTTACATACATTATTTATTTTGCATAAAAGCAATACAAAAGATAGTTATAACTTTGCACACATGACTGCATGAAAATAAAAAAAAGATGCGCAAAGCAATGCGCGCTCGAACTGTACTCGGCCTCGTTAAATACCCGCTTCATATATATCAATAGACATATTTTCATTGCAATACCTTTGCTAGATAGTTGGTACATGTATGATATAACAGGTTACGAAGCTTTTATTCCAAATACATGTACTTAATCTAGTTTAGTTCCAACTGCATCAAATAAACAATAATAGATATAAGTTACCTCATATCCACGATATTCGACTTTTAATTTACATATATTTTCACTATGCTCAGCAGATCTCTATTAAAAAAAAATCACAGAACTTGTTAGGAAACCGGCGTATAGATAGTTCTTCTTGTCACCAGTCTTGCGTCTCTAGCAAACAGTGCACGCATTGTCTACAGGAGTGCCATCAGAAAGGGGTTGCAGAACCATTCCGTCATTTAAAAAAAAAAAGCTACACACTCATACACAATAAATGATTAAAAGAGATTCTGCGATACTTAACGAGCAATAATCATGAAAGTTATATGATTTTTGCAACAATACAAGCAGTATTCATTGGTAAAAAAAATTGTCAATCACAGAATGACCTGTATTTTTGTGAAAAAGACTGAGGAGGTAGCTAACGTAGAAATATGAATGCTTCACATATACATTTCTTTGGGAAAGGTAATTTTTAAATATTTAAATATTTTTAAATAATGATATTAGGTTAATTTTTTTTCAAGTATGAAATATGCATTGCTATTCTAAACATTTGTTGTAATGCATGTTTTATCTGCTGATCATAAATATGTAAAGAGTACCTGACTATAGAAATATATCTTAAATAGACAGTAAGCACTGATCGAATGTATTAAAAAAATACAATAAACAAATGCTAAGTTTTTAAGAACAAAGTAAAAAAACCCCACAAATTAGCTAAATAGATGTACTTACTTTACGCTGAGTCTTGAATGTCATGCACAGGTCTGGGCAGAGGTGCATTTAATTCCCCCTACCGTGTTTATTAACCAATTGACTAGGCACGCACTGGGGCCTGCATAGTGGTAAAAATGTTATGTAATATGCAAAACAATTTTGGTAATGCCCGATTTTTTGTACCAAATAATAGATCCTCTTCAAGGAGTAGTCGCTGCATGCATATTAATAAGGTATAAAGATGAAAGAAAGGACGGGCAATTCATAAGCGATGCAGTTTATGCCCTTTATGGATAATTACTAGTATACAAATCTCACAAATTGTTCTTAATCAGTAATGTTTAAACTTTTGTACGACGTGACTTGGTCCAAAAATTAACGCACACTGAAAAATGTTCTCATATGTACTCATCTTCAACAATGTATCTCGATATCTTAACACTTTATACACGGAATGTATGTAAATTATCATTATTATTCCAACTTAACATTAAAAGAGTATGTATGCTTTCAGCATCTTCAGTAATTTAATTGGCAGTTGCAGATGTAACAGTTATGACGTTATAATTTCAACAGATATTGTAAGGTTTATTTAAGCATTGAATGCCTATTTTTGGATGTCGTCGGTCCTATGACACACCAGTGGTGCAGACAAATGAATACCACGCGTTAGCTTAGTTGAGTATTCAGAATATGAAACTTTATTACTCATCAAAGAAATGAAAAAAAATTAACAAATGTTTCTTCAATGGCTGAAAATGTATTGGCTTTCCATTAAAAACACAAAAGTATTCATTTTTGCCAGCAACATTGGTATTGTTTGTTGGTGGCCGGACGTAAGGAAGCAAGGATGATGTCACTATCGAATCTTGTCAGTCCTTTGTCATAGAGGGATCTCCTGATACAAGACAGGCGGTTAGAGTTATCTTGCGGAGTGGATGTAGCTCTCCTGAGTGTGGCATCACTAAGAGGTCCTTGTGTCGAGGAATTCTAATAGGAATAGAAATAAAAACAAACGTAAGTTGTTGAAACCAAGTTTGAGTTTTCCATAGCGTAGCAATATTTACTGCCTGTCTATTTCTAGCTTCTAAGATTTTATTAATTATCTTAACAATTTATTTAAAACACAGAAACATATATGGGCATAAGTTTGACCAAGATAAAGTGAAAGCATCAATTTAATATGCGTCAGTATTAAAAGTCAAAGAAAAAAAACCTTCTCATTTATTTATGCGGGAAGCAAAAAGATCTCTGGATTGATTAAAAAATGGTTTACAAATGCTCAAGAAAATATCATATTTTAACATCCATTCTGTAGAATCAGCAAATTGCCTAGAAAGTAAATCAGTATATATATTTTCACATCCGGGTAAATATTGGGCAGAAATGAAGATTTCTCTTTTATGCACCAATTTCAAATTTTGACTGAAAGATCATCGAATTGTTTTGAATGCATTCGACCCATTGCGTTAATGTAGGAAACTGCAGTTGAATTGTCCATTTGAAAACATACATGGATTGAGCTGTATTTAAAAAAAAAGAAGATATTAATGCAAATTACACTGTCGTTGATTTTAAAATATTGATATATGATGACTCTGAATATGTTCATCTATTTCCTGTCATTTTGTTTTCAAATCTAGCACCCGAACCTTGCAAGTATGCGTCAGTTTTAACCCAAAAATAAATTGGTCTTGATCTAATATCTTTTTCATTTAGGGATTGTATATTTCTACAACACCATTTTATCTCAATAATACATTCAACAAAACGTGTTAGTTACCTTTCAGTCCTCTGGTTCTTTAATTTGTTGCGTTTGTACTTGTGTCCTCCATACAACACTTCGTGTCCGGAGTTTATCGCCAAACAAATCGTCTATATCTGAAGAATTCTAACGGTCGCTTCCAATGAGCAACGTCCTGGTTTTCAGAAATAAAACAAGAAACTTGAACAACGTTCTAAGTTTTACTACACACCACTATAAGATGTTCACCTGTTGTACAGATAAAAACACATTCCACACGCATTGAATGCTTACATTTACACTTATTTTGATGAAAACATCGGTCTCACTGAGAGGCCGCTTGCTCGCGCTGCAGTAATAGTTTTCATATTCCTCTTCACTTGCGTGGCTATGAAGCGCAGGGGAAACTCAATATTTATGTGTTGGGCAGAAGAATAATTCTATTTTCTCCTTTTAAACGAATTTATTAACTTTTGAACACCGTAGTTTTTCAAATACTGTATTCATTTTTTTCTCTTAAGATATAAAATATCCGGAAATCGTGAAAAAAAATTTATATTGGTTTGTGCGTAACTATGTCTCTTTGAAGTTGATACGTCCAGTATACCAGATCGACCTATTTCTAATTTTAGCCGTAAATTCAAGCGTCATCGGGCGCCTTTACTCTGTCCCATGTTTTTACTTTCACCACTTTTTCGAATAATTAATTTCAGTAATATCTTTATACTCAAGCTACTTGAATAAAGTCCAGTATATTTTTTCTGTTTTGAAATCACCCCTTTGTCGCTTCAGATTTTAATACAAAACCAAGAATAAAAAGTCTACTGGGATTTTGCATTGCAAACGACATGAAGAAGTACTCAAATGATAATGTTGAAAAATTGTGTCAAAACTTCTGAGAGTTTCCGAATGGATGAATGATGTCAATCGGATCACCTGGCCCTTTTCCGTCATAGTGGCCAACGGAAAATGACGAGGTGATCCGATTGATATGATATCAGATTTTCCCAGTATAAATCCCCGTAAGAACGTGTTTTTGTTCTTGTGAAATTCTCCTGCGATAAAGAGGGAACAAGTGAGAGAAGAAATCTTATAAGTTTTGCCACATATTGATTTCAGTTCATTTTCACGGACAGGTATGTATATTTTTTTTCAAAGGAAAATCAACAAAAAGCGTTGAAAACAGAAACCTTGGACAGTATAGTATAGCCAATTGTTTACTAACACGGCAGGTTCGTTTTGTTAAATGCATAATGCACCTCTTAAAGGTCCCGTGCATAACATGTGACATAACAGGTAATTTGTACATTTCTACTTGGTTTAGAAAAAGTCAACTTATGGTAATTATGTTTTTATTCAACTTCTGGTAAATATGTTTTTATTTGTTGCAATACATTGGCACTAACTATTATTTGGAAGTACAATTTTTTGAATAATGAATTTACACAAGTCGTTTAAGAAACAATAACTTCACATGTCAAATGTAATATGATACTAACTATTTACCAGAAGTTATGCAATAGAACTATGTCAGTTATAGCGGGTATTTAAACTGAAGTTTTGTATTGTTTTGTTGCCAAACCTATGAACTTTAAGCTCCATTCATGGCAACATATATTACATCATATTATATGAATATAAATATTCTACACATGTGCTTATTCACAATTTTTTAGCTGATAAGCTTAATTTTATGCAATAACATACAAGCATTCATGTTCAAAAAGTACATTTTAAAATATTCAATAATCACAGGAGAAGAGCCAAATTGAATCAAACGAACTTAAAAAATTTGTAAAAAGATTTTGATGCATTATGTACTGGTAATAATAATGATGATAATAATAATAATTATGATAATAATAATAATTAAAGATTTAATGGGCGTATTCAGATCCTCTCGTGTTTTATTTGCTCCCCAAGAGAACGCAACTGTTTACATGAACAGACATAAGTTGCACTACTTTAACATGGAGGGCTAAGAGAAAACTAGTTTTGATATAAAATTCACGTAGGCATTGTACACAAGACGGATAAGAAGAATATTATGATAAAAGGATCTTTGTCTAGGTTATATAATCTACATAAACGTGCAGATCCGACCCTTCCGTTATTACGGCCTTGCTCTATCAATAATTTGTCGCTTGATGATTTTACTTTTTTTTTCTATTTTCATTGTATCTATCGTATATTTATGTTCCTTTACTACATATCTATTCATTTATTAAGTGTACCTTTGAGTTTTGACCTGTATATACTGATTATCCTCTTATATACCATTTCATGGTTTGGGTGAATAAACTGAATTGAATTGATAATCTATACCTCGACAAAAAGACCGAAATATTTTCGGAAATATTTTTTCGCAAATAAAATTATAGGTCAAAGAAATGACTTAAAAATGCATCCCTACTGACTGTTAAAGCCAATGTTCATGTTGACCCAGAGGTGATAATAATTCTCTAATATTTTAACACAAGGTATTTGGAAAAACAGTTTTCTGTTTTGACCAATTTCAACAAATATCTTATTGCGTTATTTGCGTATTACATCCAATGGAAGACGATCTAACTCTGGGTAAATGATGAAGCCTAAAGTACATTTTTTGATGTACTCTTTCAATTTCTTTCCCTGGATGAAAACCCGAAATCTCTTAGCCGTAGTTCAGAAGTCATAATGAAAAAATGTGACAATTCTGACTTTTATCTGACACATGATTTTAATTCATTAAAATTATGCTTAATTATACCCAGCAACTTTCAAGTGACACCATTTCTAGCAAGTTAAAAAATAACATTTCTATTCACGTTTTCAAAACTTTTTTTGACGAATCTGTAGGTATAGATGTTTCTTTTCCCCGCGCACTGGGTTTAGAGCTCGCTTCACCAGCTTCGATTTGATTCAGTACCTTTTTTAAATGATTGCCATATATGTCCTCCCTTAAGGACACGTTTCTTTAAAAGATTTTATTCAAATGGTTAAAAATATTACATGTTTCAAAAAAGTTGTATATTTTCATAGATATTTTTTTCTATTACTAAAATAAACCGTTTTATTGACATTAATGGACCTCATTCATTTATTCACATCAAAATGTAAACTCTACGGTGTGTTATTTACAACCAGCAGCACTTAGCAGTTTTTCCACTTTTTCATAAAAAGTAAAAAAAAAAAACCCATTTTATTTCTAAAAAATAAGGGTACATGTATACACCTTTTTTTGAACAACGCAATTGTGCTTCAGAAATGACACTTTAACGATCCATAAAGTAAAAATATGGTGTAGCATTCTACCTTAAAACTGTTTTCACAAATCTAAAATTTGAAATTTTATCTAAAAATACGAAAACCTATTTTGATTAATTAGTAAAGTTTTACACATTATATGTTGCAAAACACCGCTTTAATGGCGAAAATGGTTGAACCTACAAATTAAGCTCAGCTTCGATTTGATATGCGAAGCGATTTCTTTCCATGTTATTGTAAAAATAACCAATTAAAATAATCAGTTGGAAAACAAATCGCATGAAAAACCTCATGTTTTTTAAAATTAAGATTGAACTCCAACTGAAATTCATCAAAGATGAAGACATGTTGGATTATCCTAATTCTCATAAATGTATAAGAAATCTCTTTTCCTGAGTACATCAAAATAAACCTTCTGTCCTGTTATCAAAGCAACCGTTTACAATTTTAATACATTTTTTTTTCTTTGTTGCATAGATGATCTATAAAAATTCCACTATCCGGAATTTATTTTTACTTACAAAATATACAAATGTATATATTTGAATTTTTTTTTCACCACGATAACGCTTTTAAAATCAAAATTTATCTGTGCATTGAAACATCATAATTCTAGCAAAATTAATATCTATATCATTTTGAATAGCTTAAGATGATGAAATCACTTGTAATTACAATATACTCTAAAAAATAGCTTTAAATTGACTACTTTTTCATCCTTTGCAATGGTTACTATCTCAATCATCGAATATTTGTCTCGCTTCTTTATTTACCATAGCGTATCTTATTTTAAAATGCTATGAATCCGATGACTATGTTTGGCCACCAAATTATGATAATCTATCAATTTAATTGTGTTGAAATAAAGCGTTAATTTGTTAGAGTTGTTGCTGTTAAACTGACATATGTCGGACCAAAATGACATGATGCAAGCTGTTGGAGAAACAATCAAACCAGTTGTTCCGATGAAACACATTCCTCACCTCATCAAATCCTTATACGGTTTGACGGTGGAGTCTTGCAAAGAATTGGACAGTTATGATGATAAGAACTACCACGTGGTCGTTACTGGCCAATCAGAGAATCCCTATATAAAGCACCCTGAAGAGAATGGTTATGTTTTGAAAATACTGAACAAGATGCAGTCCAAAAATCCACTATTTGTTGGTAATGTCATTTTATTTTGCTTTTTTTGTTTTTTAGGTTTTTATTTCTTAGCAGAACCACATTCATGATTTTTTTTTTGTTTACATCTGATGCTGATAGAAATAGCCACATATCATTTCCATTTTTTATTTTTCAGAAGCGTTGCACACGTTGATGAATCACGTTGCCAAAAATGGAATCTCTGTTCCTCACATCATGAAAAATCTTAAAGGAGAAGATATATCATTGGAAAAGATCTACCACTCAGAAAACATTACAGGTTACGGTGAAATTATTTGATTAAATCGTATAAAGGGAAATTTTCGTGATTTGACATGTTTAAAAGGTCTGCCTCGACAACTATTTTCCTCTGCTTTGCCTTGGGAAATAGTTGCGGGAAAGGAGAGGGGGGGGGGGGGGGTGGGGGGCTTGCTATTGTCCTTATCGCTAGCAGATAGGTATATAATAATATATCTTTTATTTTGAACGTTCAAAACGTTGTATTTCTATGGAACGCCAAATTAACATATATTCAAATATTTGTACATATCTTCAAATAATTGTACCTATCTTCAATTCAATTGCACCTATCTTCAATTCAATTGTACCTATCTTCAAATTGAATTAGAGATAGGTACAATTCAATTATACCTATCTTTAATTCATTTGAAGATAGGTACAATTGAATTGAAGATAGGTACAAATGCAATGAATTGAAGATAGGTACAATTGAATTAAAGATAGGTACAATTGAATTGAACCTATCTTCAATTACTAAAATATTGGCAATAATGAATACTCCCTGTATAGTATGTCATTTCCGTTACATCACAACTGGCGCGAAATAAAATCGGGATCGGGATGATAAAATAGGCAATATGATTTTGTCAACTTTTCGAAAGATTGAGCCTTAAAACAAACAAAAACTCATAATAATTGTTACCGCTTTAATAAATAGAGTGATTATCAACTGAATTATACATTCTTTGATAAAATTATAGAAAAAAATAAAGCCAGTTTTTTATTTACGTAGATAGTGACCCTAACTACGTCACTACCCTAACTCCATCACTTTTGGGGTATTCGGGTATACATGTTTTTGGCTTACTTATTGATATACATGTATATTTTAATAAGTAAATGATGCCTTTTGCAAATATATTGCCCATTTATATATATATATATATATATATATATATATATATATATATATATATATATATATATATATATATATATATATATATTTCTTCTTTCATCTTCGTTGTTGGTGCTTTCCTCGTTTCCCTCCATGTTGAAATGTCTTCAAGGGAGCGTTCATTATTTTCAACAATAAACAAAACGAATTGAACCTAGGTATATTTGAATTGTACCTATCTTCAAATCCTTTGTAGATATGTCTGAATTGAACCTATCTTCAAATCAGTTGTACCTATCTTTAAATGAATTTTACCTATCTTCAAATGAATTAGAGATAGGTATAATTCAATTGAACCTATCTTTAATTGAATTGAAGATAGGTATAATTCATTTGTACCTAGGTATAATTCATTGTACCTAGGTATAATTCATTTGTACCTAGGTATAATTATTATCAATTCAATTGTACCTATCTTCAAATAATTGTACCTATCTTTAATTCAATTGTACCTATCTTCAAATGATTTGAAGATAGGTACAATTAATTGAAGATAGGTACACTTATTTGAAGATAGGTACAAATATTTGAATATATGTTAACTTGGCGTTCCATATATTTCACGTATCATTATGCTTTCTCCATTCTGCGATTTTCTTTGAAATACCGTTATCTGATCAATATTCGTAAGGGCTCAATTTTTGTGGTATCGTGGTTACCTACTGCCGAAAAATGAATCGATTCTTATTCATTAAACTTAAACACGAATTAAAGCAAATTCGCGAAATAGACAGTATACTTGCTTTGGTCCTAATAGTCAGTATATAGGTACTAATATTTAATTATACCGAAGTAAACTTTATCAGAATTTGTTGATGGTGAACAAATTCGAGTTCTAGGACGTTGAATTGAACGTAGCGACTCGAACAACATTATAGGTATTCCGAGATTAAAAACAAGGAAAATCGAATGCTGTCGGTGAATTTATTTGGGCAAATAACATGAAGACTATTTCACATTTAGATAAAAAAAAAAGCAAGCTCATTTCCCATTATTTGACATATAAACCATACAATAGGGGCATAATAAACGATGATAAGTATTTATTACATATTTTGTAGATTCCACACCATTCGAGTTTTATATTGTTCGTCTTTTTACGTACATTCCTGGAGAGACATTCTCTGCTATACCAATGCATCCGAAGAGTCTCTACAACATTGGAAAAGTCCTCGGAAATTTTCATGATGCAATGAAGGTAAGGTTTAAATCACGATTGTATAAAAGAATACCCCTCACTAATACATCTTAACAAAAAATATCAGTGATGTTTTTATTTCTTATTAAACGTAGGATTTTCAGCATAAATTCTTTGAATCCTATACATTATTGTGGAGTTTGACTGAAGTTGAGCGTGTAAAAGATTTCTTTATTGGAGTACAAGACGAGAATAAGAAGGCACTAGTGACAGAAATCATCGACGCATTCAACAAAGAAGTCGCCCCAAAATACCACAAGCTAAGAAAAAGTATGCCATCTTGAAACTGATGAATATTTTTTCGTGAAAAAACTCCACATATATGATATGATTTTAATTTCAGGCATAATTCATGGAGATGTGAATGAGCGTAACATTATTATGAAAGAAATTCCAGGACAGAAAGTTGCATCCGGGGAACCACGTGTTTATGACGTCAGTGCACTCATTGACTTCAATGACGCTGTGTCATCATACACTGCGCTCGATGTCGCGATTTGTATTGCCTACATGTCGATAAAATGTAAGGAATTCGATCAGCGTGACGTAGGAGGCCATGTTCTGGCGGGGTACTTGTCTGTACGTAGTATGAATGATACTGAGAGAGAGGTGTTAAAAGTTTGCGTCTGTGCAAGACTCGCCCAGAACCTTGTGATGGGTGCCTATACCAACTACATGAATCCTAGCCATGTTTATGTCCTCAATACTGCAGCTCGGGGATGGCCGCTTCTGTCAATGATGTGGGAAACTCCGCAAAATGAAATTGATGAACGATGGAACAAAATCATAAAGGAATATGAAAATCTGTAAAAATGGCTTTGAATTCATAATAAATTACATTTAAAAGAAATATTTGGACTACACATGTCACATAAGAATGTCGTTTTTTTTTTACCTTTTTAATGCATGAACTTCTTAATATACTTTTGTGTTTGTCTTGTTCTCCTTAAAACGTGAAATTGCTAGCCATTTGCAATTGACACGTAATAGTGGGTCCGATTCTGACGACAAGAACTCCAGTACGTCCAAGGAAGCATTAGTTCGAATTCGAATTTTCTCTTCACCCAGGCGTTGTAGTGAGAGCTCGCGGTACTTTCCTGCGCTTTGCACTGCCAAGCTGTGCTCGCTATGAAGCAATTCAAAATTCACAAGTTGATGAAATTTTAAATACCGCCGGAAGATCAAGTAAAAAAAGGATATAGTATGAACTATCGTTTAAAATATCGTTTAAAAGATAGTCACAAATCTTATAATATTTTAATGCAATATGAGCTGCATTTTTCATGTTTAATTCTTTTTTACTAAAATATTCTTTTCTACTAGAATGACAAAACTATCATGGTTTTTTAATTTCTGTTAGCCATATTTTTATGGAAAAGGCCGTTAAAAGCCTTATTTGGACCAAAATTGAATTATTGTCGTCCTGTACAAAAATTGATTTGCTATATATTCCTTAGAAGAGAAATATTTCCTTTGACAAAAATTAATGATTTTTTCAAATCTTATTAATCATAAAAGTTTAAGTTATATGCAGGCGTATCATACTAGCAGATTTTTGCAGCAAAATAAAGTTCTAAAAAATACAGCTCATATTGCTTGAACAATTAACTTTCAACTGCTTTGAGTTAAAACGTAAGTTCAAAATTTCGACATGACATGCTTCATGAATATTGACTGATGGAAATATCTAAAACTGAGATACTTTTCTTAATCTAAACTGTACACTAGTAGATGATATACATATAATCAATGACTGTGAACATTTTTGTGAATTTCCGTATAAGTATCAAGAGACATTTTATCCAGAACTTATTTACCTGGCAAAGCGAAGGTATTAATAGGGTTCTACGGAATATTTCTTTCCTTTGTTTCATTCATTTTTATGTGAATGTGCAATATCCGTACACCACCATTTTAAAGAAAATTTTTGCATACGTGTATGAAAATATCTTCATAATAATTAATTGAAGAAAAATACATGATTTTTAAATTTTGATGATACTACAACGGTGACTAACTTATCTGCATGGTTCAATAACTCAATTATTACCTCTAATAAAAACCCACTAACTAGGATTGTATTGTAAATAACATATTGTACAATGTGTATATGTAAAATACAAAAATTAAGACATACGAGTGGTGATACCCTGCTTACATTTAGTACACCAAGGCGTCGTATCGTACTCCATTTTATATATCTTTTAAACCTTCCGGTTTGGGTGATACTAAAGAGGGCATTCTCTGGATCAAGTTTAAAGGGGAATTGTGTTTATTTGTGATTCGTGTTTGTTATATATATCTGAAAATTTCAAATATTGTGACTCAATTGTTTTTATACAACATTGTTCGAACAAATACCAAATTAAGGAGAAATGTACATAATGGGTGATTTTAATGCACGTTGTGCCGAAGCTACTGATTATATTGAAGGTGTTGATATCTTAATACCACGTGAAGTTATAGACACACATATTTACATTCAGTGTATATTTCCCCATATGTTTGCATTGGAAATCTGCAACGTTCAATTTACAATGAATACACTTGGCTAATTCATGCGCCATGCGCACAAAAATAAACTTCACCACGTGTTTTAAGTATATTTATTTTTGTAAAATTATATGAAATTTCAATTTTACATATCCAATTTGATATAAAATTTTGAAAAACAATCATTAATGTTTGTCTACTCTTCAACAAAAAAGATTTTTCTCCATAAAGTAAAATATGAATATAAATAATGCGCGGTATGATAATTTGTCTGCATCACTTGGTGTGTCATATGACCGACGACATCCAAAATAAGCATTCAATGCTTAAATAACAACAGGAATGGTGATCTCCTGATCAATATGCTTGTTGATACCAACACATGTATAGTCAATGGAAGGGTTGGTTCACGTGACTTTACGAATATAAACTCTAATGGGTTGTGGGCTATATGTCATTACGCCAAACGAAAAATTACATACCATATCAAGCATGAAAGTGCATACTGCGAATAAATTAAGAAACAAAACTGGACTCCAATGCTTCTCTAAAGTTAACGACTTCTCACTCCTGGAATTAATAAACTTTTAAATTTAGTTACCAGAAAGCAATGACAAAAGACAAGAAAAGAGAAATGTCAATAGTGCTAAAGTACCCAGAAGTTCCAGGTTAAAAACCTATCAGATTCATTCTCAAGTGATGAAACAACAGCCGCCAAACTCTTAGACCTTAGATAAATTACAGCACTCTATATATGTAAAAAAAAAAAGAAGCAGATAGGGCATACAAACACTTACCTAGATTCATCACAAGAGAAATGGAAGATATCCTCATATAAATGTGTAAAAACAACGCCCACGAGAATAACCATAGAAGAAACAAATGTCCAACGAATCCTTACTAAAATGAGACTTTCAGTTGTTAATAGAACACAGTCTGTGAAAATGAAAAGACGTTTAAGAAGTGTAAAACAATATCAGAAAAAGACAAGTGAAACAACATTTTATAGACTCAAGACGTGAGTTTGATAAACTACATAGGAAAATCTCATATGTCCTTTAACGTGTTTAAGGCAATGTGCCAATATTTCTCTGTATTGTATCTAAGTAAATGAAATTTGACTTGCAATATTGGCATTTGAGACGTAAATAAACACTTATTTACTTACTTACTATGGAGGCTGGGTCGGTGGTCAACAAATCGCCTATCTTATAGTTAGTACATATCCAATCTTTAAGATATGATTTTTGTTTATCTATAAGCTATTATTTGGTATGGACAAAATCAATACTTATATATTTTTTCGCTTTAAAATTTGAGTTTTTTTTTTCTATTGCTAAAGAATAAGGTAGACTCTTTGTTTTCAAGATCAAAATATTCTAAAAATTTCCACAACCATCCAGAACTCTTAATTCGAATTCCAGTATTCACCATTCACCTATCGCCTGCATATTCTTTTATTGAAAATTCGCCTGTTTCTTCAGTCTATTGCTTAGCAACCACTGCCGCTTTATATTTTAAGTCGATCATTGAGGTCGGAGCGTAATCAAATCTATCATAAAACCCTTCGGGCTTTGTTGAAGTTATCACGCCTCAACCGTAATGATAACCTCATAATACCTGAGGAATGATTCTATATTCCTTGATTAAACAACATGCAGCTATATTCTAAGCCTGAGATAACCTATACTTGGGATTGATAATAATTTTATTGGTTTCGATGAGGTAATAATGCTTGGATCCGTGGCGGCCATATTTAGCCCTATCAACTCAATCCTACCAGTACTTTCATGACGTTGATTATTTTCATACCAGCCAAGTTCAAAAGTTTTGATTACTGTAGTTTTCCCATTTAAGCGATCGGTTATGTCTATGGAGGTTTCCGCGCCTTCGATTTAACAGTTTACCAAACCTTTCTAGGACCAATAAAAAGATAATTTGAGTACGATACAGTGAACACAATAATAAAAATTTAACATCTATTTGTAGAAAATATTTGCATAGGTAACTATGATTATTTGTTGAAAAGGAAGAAAAATAAGTTATTCTCAGAAATGTCTTTATATGATAAGTGATGGAACAAGAGACAAACGTCTGACTGGTTTTGGGAAACCTCTGTACATTTATATTCAAGTTCATAAAAATTCACAATAATATACAGCACAAATACCGAAACATCTACATTTGCATTTAATATGTGATTGCTGCTTATTCACAACTATTTAGCCTACCCTTTTTATAAATTACCGTCTTCAACTACATACATATACATGCAATTTAAAATGATTGAACAACAAAATAAATTTTATATTAATACATTTTACATTGAGCCCACTCGCTTTATGTTTCTGCTTTTCATGAATGCTCCATTCTAATTGGTTCCACCACATTTTTGGAACGAACATTCAACAATTGCATAAGACTTACATGTACGTAATTGCATATTTTCCTTAGATAATCTTCGTTTTCATTACAAGGATTCAAGGGTTTCACGTTTTGGATATGATAAATACTGGTATTTATGAATGAAAAAGATAGCTTAATAACATTTTTGGCGTTTAGAAAATGGATTAAAAGAAAACAAAAACATAATTATAATAGACTTAGAACTTTTAATATTATGAATACAAACGTTATTTTTACAGATTTTCATATTCTTCTATGATTTTGTTCCACCGTGAATCAATCTCATGTTGTGGGGTTTTCCACATCAAGGATACAAGCGGCCATCCCCGAGCTGCAGTATTAAGAACATAAACATTGCTAGGATCCATATAGTAGGTATATGCACCCATCACAAGAGACTGGGCGATTCTGGCACAGACGCAGACCTTCAAAACCTCTCTCTCAGTATCATTCATACTTCGCACGGACAAATAACCCGCCAGTACATGACCTCCTACGTCACGCTGATCGAATTCTTTACACTGAATGGACATGTAGGCAATGCAAATAGCGACATCAAACACTGTATACGATGATACTGCGTCATTGAAGTCAATGAGGGCACTGACGTCACAAACACGTGGTTCTCCGGATGCAACTTTTTGTCCTGGAATTTCTTGTACTATAATATTACTCTCATTCACATCTCCATGAATAATGCCTGAAATGAAAATCAGAATTATATATATATATATATATATATATATATATATATATATATATATATATATATATATATATATATATATATATATATATATATATATATATATACCTAAGTTTTTTTAAGATGATTTTTTTCAAGATTCAAACATTGTTGGAACCCACGTGGTTTTTCCTTATCCGTTACTCTGCATTTACGGATTTTATATCTGTTACTCTGCGTTCAAAGCAGCAATTTGGATAGAAAACCTGTGGGTTCCATCGATGAGGTTCAAAGAAACGACTTACTTTTTCTTAGCTTGTGGTATTTTGGGACGACTTCTTTGTTGAATGCGTCGATGATTTCTGACATTAGTGCTTTTTTATTCTCGTCTTGTACTCCAACTAAGAATTCACGTAAACGCTCCACCTCGGTTAAATTCCATAAAAATGTATAGGAGTCGAAGAATCGATGATGAAAACCCTGCGTTTGAATGAAATATAAAATATCATCATTTACATTCATTGTCTTTAATTAGTAAGATGTTGCTTTGTATATTTTGGGGGTATTTTTTGCAATAAGATCGTATTTTCTTCGAAAGAACGTAACGGGGTTTTTTTCAGCTTCTGAAAAGTAAAACCGATTCTATTTTAAAAAGGTTAAGGACAAATACAATTTAATATGTTTAAAATTTAAAATTTCCATACTTACTTCCATAGCATTATGAAATTTTCCTAGGACTTTGCCAATGTTGTAAAGACTCTTTGGATGTACAGGTTTATTAAAGAAAGTTTCTCCAGGAATGTAAGTCAGAAGACGTACAATATAAAAATCAAATGGTGTGGAATCTGCAATGTAACAGATCCAAAATCAATCAATAAACCATTCATTGCGAACGTCTAAATATTGTATTTACAGTACCCATCAGACCCAACCTAACAGAAAGTAAACCCCAACTAAACATTGGGGTTACTTTCTGGGTTTACTCCGGTTTTACTAGAGTGGACACAGAGAGTAAACCCCAATTAGAAGTACACCTCTGAAATGTATTCGGAATATAAAAGGGGCGGGAATTATAGGCAGTAAGATCGAAAGATAAAAGATGGGTCTGCTTCACACTTCAGTGCGTACAATTGACCCCAAAAGCAATTCCCGAGTAAACCCCTAGTAAACCCCGCGTTGACCTAAATTTTTACAATGTAAACCCAAAATAAACCCCAAGGTAAACCCAAAAGTAAACCCTGGGTTTAGTTGGGTTTTACTCTAATGATAGTTCGGTCTGATCAGTACTGTATATCTATGTGCACGTACTTGTATTATGCTTTCTTTACTTTGCAACTTTCTTTAATGTGCAGTAGAATCACTAATATTTGCGGAATCTCGGTTTTCGTGGATTTCATTAGCACCTTTCAATCACTAATGAATTATGAATCAAAATCTTCATTCATTACACAAATTTACGAAATACTGTCCAAAGATTTTTTAAAATAATTTGGGCTCAACGAATTTAGGGGATTTCACGGTAACCTGTAATGTTTTCCGAGTGGTAGATCTTTTCCAATGACATATTTTCTCCTTTCAGATTTTTCACAATGTGAGGAACAGAGATCCCATTTTTGGCAACGTGATTAATCAGCGCGTGCTGTGCTTCTGAAAATAGATTAAAAATGTTGCCCTAAATTTGCTATCGGATCATGCAGATCAATGCGTAAAATTTCATGAAAGGTATTAAATAGTATAAACAAAATAAAAAATATATTACCAACAAATAGTGGATTTTTGGACTGCATTTTGTTCAATATTTTTAAAACATAACCGTCTTCTTCAGGGTGCTTTATATAGGGATTCTCTGATTGGCCAGTGACGATCACGTGGTAGTTCTTGTCATCATAACTATCCAACTCTTTGCAAGACTCCACGTTCAGACCATATAAGGATTTGACAAGATGGGGAATATGTTTCATAGGAACAAACGGTTTGATTGTCTCTCCGACGGCTTGCATCATATCACCCTGATCGGCCATGCTTGAGTTTAACAGCAATGATTCTAACAAAATGAACGACGCATTTTATTATATATAGAAATATATAAAAAAGCAAGACAGCTTTTAATTGTTGAAATGATACCGTTTACCATGGCAAAAGATAAAAAATGTCTTTCAAAAATAATGTTTGAGAGTAAATTGTAAATACCGGTATGAGTGTTGGCAACAAAGAAATTATAGAATATTGTGAATATTTCATTTCAAAGAAACATTTTCATCAGAATAGAGAGTGAATGTTGTTCGTGCGATTCATGTTTCTATCGATAATTTGTACATGGACAGAAATAGATTTCGCATACCAACAAAAAACAAAAGCTGAAGTTAATTGGTAATTAAATTCTAACCATTTTCGATTTATGCAATGTATGTATTATATGTATTATTGTTCAACACTTTTTTGTGATTTTTCTCAACACTGTAATTCATGCAGTTCAGAGAATAAAGAAATTGTCATTGTCATTGTCATTTAAGTTTGATGTTTTTCAACATCTTATGTAAAACCGTACCCATTAAGGGAGATATCAGGCCATCTTGTACACATGTGTATCAAAATATAAACATTTTTTAGTGAACTTGTGTGTGTAATTTTCATACAAAACAACATGTAAAACTCTATTTTTATTGCTTTTCATCTTTAGAAAACATTTTATCAGTTTTTGGAATAAACGTGTCTGTTCAGGAAATGTTTACATTAGTTCTGGTTCTCATATGCACAGGATGGTCGGATCTCCCCTCCCCCCCCCCCCCCCCCCATCTAAACACAGTGTGTTTTCGGATGTTCTTATGGTTTAACTCTAAACTGTAAACTCCCAAAGGAATTGCGTTAGTAAATTTTCACTTCTCCGACCCAAACCCCAACCATTAAGACGTATACAAAATCATATCAGGTACGTTGTCACCATGTAAACTCACTGACATGACCTAAATAATAATAAAACAATGTGTTTACTTCAGTTTAAATGTCCTCTTTCTTGGACATAGTTTCATTGGAAAATATTTTGTAGCTACTTGGGATAATATAACTTGTGACTTAATTGTGAAGCAATATTGTTATTTTAAAAGATCTGCGTTATAAATCATAAATCATAAAGATGTAATCATAAAACTTAGATTGCATCCAATTAATGTAAATTACCAGATGGTGAGTTTTTCTGAACCAAGAAGAAACCAAATAGCTAAATACTTACTTTATGCTAAGTCCTGAATGTTATTGCACGCGTCTGGACAGAGGTGCATTTAAACTACTCCCCTTGTGTGTTCATTACCCACTTGACTAGGCACGCGATGACGCTTGTATTCAGGTTGAAATTAGAAATAGGCCAAACTGACTGTTATCTGGTTCACTGAAGGTCATGTTATCAATTTTAAACCGAGGCCTTTGTATATATAGAATTTCACCTTGGTTGTGTTTTACTGTAAAATACACCTTGATGTGTTCAGTGTTTCACCATTGTTGAATTTAATTGAAATCGACCGTTAGTAGCATTCGGTTGATATGTTGTTGTTGTATTTTTTACTAAATATTTCTATCAGATAAGTTAGGTGCATTGTGAAGATGCCACCATCAATAATGTATGTATGTACCTGGATGTTGATTTTTGACTCTTACGTGGGTTATGTATTTTATTTTTTGCCTTCACACCCGCATTAAATATGCACAAAAGCCGAGCTGCTTTCTATGACGTTAACAATCCGCCTGATTTAAACAGTTTGAGGCAAACCCAACAACTGTTTTGTTTTACCACGGACCAAAACTTAAGAAAATAATATGAAAAGACGTTACTGTTGCTATTTTGGCGTCTTTTAATCGCAACTCGCCGATTGTAGAAAATATTTGGCAAACATGTTACGCGCGATTCACAGTCCTACCATATGTATAAATCCTGTTATGGAAATGTTTAAATATACATGTATACGGTGTCGCAAATCGTGGCGGTACATCCAAGAGTATCCATCGAGTCCAGTTGGAATTATTTCGGGCACGGTAATGTATAGCTGCAGGTCTGTAGCTTCTGGTCTGAAGAAAAATCGGAGGGACGACCTGGGAGCTCCAGTGCCTCCTAAAGTTAAAAGCTGCAATTTACGGCGCACAAAACATTGCGCTAGTTTTAGACTGATTAATCTTATTTCCGAACACATACTGTACAAACATTCCTCGGAAATTTTACTACAGATATTATTACTTTACTTGCCTCTGATATTCTTCTAACACCATCACCAGCCATGTAAAGGTGTATTGGTGCAGTTTGTTTACATGTAAAAGTGGCGACTCTCTATCTCGACGTAAAAACACACTTCATTTTCCATCTAAGGTCTGATAACGTATTTTAGAGAAATGTTAATGTAAGTAAAGTAGTAAATTACCTGAAGAATTTAACGGTGCTGATTTTTTCCACATAAATTGTGTGTAAATAAGGTTAATCAGTCCAAAACTGGCACAATTTTTGTGCGTCGTAAATTGCAGTTTTTAACTATGAGAGGCACTGTAGCTCCCAGGTCGTCCATCCGAATTCAAACAGACCGGGAGCTTCAGTCCTGTAGTTACGAAATGTACATCACTTTTTCTGAAATCCAAGAACACCTATACAAATGTTTTCAATATCTCTTCTTCGCTCTCGTCGTTTGCGCAGGTTTTAACTTCTGTACAAATCAACAAAATTACATAGTGAACTTTTTTTTCTCATTTTAAGATAACTCATCAAAGACTATGTATGCATCCAGTATTTTCAGTACTTTGATTGATGCATTACAAAAACAGCAGATGTTGTAAGGATTATAGAGGAATGTACAATGAAATTATGCGAACATAACATTAGTAAGTATCGAATGCAACTAAAGGATAGGTAAATTATGCAAATTATATGCATAAGGTACAAAACATGTGGTCAAAGATGTAATGTATTTATGAATGAAACGCCCGTGAAATGATGATTTTTAAAAACATTTTCAAACACAACACAACACAATGATGTATTTGTTTATTTAAAGCCTTTATATATACTTTTGTAAAGCCGGTATGTAAAGCTTCGCATATTTGATATTTAATGAAAAATGCAACCATATCTATATAGTGGTGCAAAGTTTGAAGATCCCTCAATCCCAGGGATATATATATATTATAACATACGACGGTTGTTAGAAAAGTTCGCGGACTAGTTCGATTGCGGGCGGACTATTCGCATCATACCAGTGAAACATTTCATTTTTAATCTTGACGTATTTTCTAAAAAATATGTAAAGATTTGTTTATTTCAAATGCACCTAAAAAAATATATATAGATTAATTATTTTGACAAGATATGCTTCACGGAGCATGTCAGTTTTTTAATGTTTTATATTTTGTACGCATTTTTCCTTTTTAAGAAAATGTACAGTTTAAGCGCATAAAAATAAACGATATTTCATATGAGATCAAAATAAGTTATTAAGGTCATTTTCTGAAAGTTTAAATTAAATTAAAGAATTTCTGACCGTTATGTCGCCAAATATGGACGACCAACGCTAGAAAATTGAGTCAAAAACGTTAACGTAAATATATACCTTGGAGCACCGGGCAGTTATTAAATTTTGTGTGCTCGCAGAAAAATATCCGATGGAGACCAAAAAGTTTTAGATGCTGCTATTTTTATAGGACAAAGTTTTACAATTGAAACCACAATTGAAATTGAAGGTTTGAAAATGGAAATACTGATATCTTAAACTCTTGCCGCAACCCGACCCCCCTTCCCCCAACGGCCCGGATCTGGAAAATACATGTATGGATTTCGCTTTATTTCCTTATCTGAAGTCGAAACTGCGTGGACAGAGATTTTCGGACCTAAATGATCTACGATATGACAAAAAAGACATTCTACAAAAATTTGACAAATAATGGCGGGAACATGCGTTTTATAAATGGGTTAATGGCATGAAAAGTGTGTGAACTAAAGAATGTTTACTTTGAAAAAGAGTGACACGTTAAAATTGCCTTTCAGTATTTTGACGTCACCTGACGTCGTGGAAATATGAAATATTGCTCCGTAAATCCTATTCATGCGAAATAAATGTCGCTATATCTTTTGTATACTTATTTTCAATTGGTAGTCATTGAATAAAACATACGTCATCCTACAAAGTACACAGTAATTTTGCCGTTAATCACCTTGTCCGCGAACTTTTCTAACAACCGTCGTATATGTCTCTGCTCAATCCCAACTGCCTATTGTGGTTTCGTTTAAACAAAAACTGCTTTCTTTGGTAATTGGTAGCAACATTGCAGAAAAACAAATAGCGCGCGTTATATTATTGTTTCCTTCATATCACGCATGAATCACCAAAGAAAATATATTTACATCTTCTAAACAAATGAATTAAGAAATAGATCGTAAACTAAATGAGTAAGTAAAATTGACAAAATCATTGTTAATGTACATCAGTACGCTATATAAAAGAAACAGTCAAGTCATATTATATCGGAATTCGAGTCTGCTGACATCATGATTATTCCCTGCAGTCAGTGATTTTCGTTAGGTTGCTGAATCGATAAACTGGTTAGAACTGGATCATGTAGCTTTCAGCTCTGTCAGTATCTGTGGTGAATTATCAAATTATATCATCGGTTTTTTAAAAGAGGAGGAAATACTCGGTGGTTGTAAATATACATCTCAAACTAAACCCGTTCTCAATTTGCTAGGTTTTCAAAAAAACATTCTCTAAATGAATATTCAACGATTTACTTCATCTTTTATACACTGTTTGGCTTTCATGATAATTTTTGGAAAACCATTATCAATATTACCACAGTTGGGTAAATTGCACTAAAATAATGCAAAATGTTAAAGGGGCATGGTCACGATTTTGGTCGAAAATTGTTTTTTCGATTTTAATGTTTACAATGCTTCAGTATTAAAGGCATTTTTAATAGGCAACCAAAATTTGAGTGTCATTTGTTGAGTTATAAGCGAGTTACAGAGCTTACAATTCTTCGCTATGTAAACAAAGCTTTTGTTTACATTTTGAATGTTGATGTGGAATTCCAGTTTTAAACCTCAGATGAATGTGTTAATTGTTAGTAATTGTTTATTTATGCCTAAAATGAATAAAAAGATAGACAAATCAGCTTGAAAAAGATTTTTTACTGGTATATTGAACCTATGCAAACAAAATCAGGGCACGAGCCTTGTTTACATAACGAAGATTTGTGATCCCTGTATCATGCTTAAAAGTCATCGACTTCACCCAAATTTCATTTGATTATTAGAAATGTATTCCTAAAAGCATTGTAAACATAGGTAATCACAGATTACAAAGCTCACCGAGACGAGACATCACCCTTATGAGACTTCACCTTTATGAAACCACCTTTATCATATTAAATGAAAATCATACTTTATGATCTTGGATATTCATGGATTCTGTTTTGACACAATATCGTATATCATCTGTTAAAACATTGTATGATAATCATATGTTCATATGTTAATCAATACAATAATATAAAATTAAATATTACATCCTATCATATTTACAACATATATCATATAATACAATAAAATACGATAATAAACAATGATGAAATATGATATTGTAACGTATGATATGACATTGTATTGTGTTATACGTTATTGTATTTGATCACATAATACAATATCATGATATATAAAACAATATAGTATTATATTACAATATCATATTACATAATACATCATAACATTGAAACATATGATATTATATTGTATAATATAGTATGGTATTGTTTGATATTGTATCATTTTGGAAACATAATATGATATTGTATCATATGATACAATATAATTTGATACAAAATTGGATCATATCAAATGATACAATATTATGTGATAAAGTAAAATATATAATACAACATTATATAATACATATTGTATCATATGATACAATAATATATTTTACAATAGCATACAATACAATTTCATGTGATGTGATAATATATCATATTATAAACCAATGTCATATTATACAATATTGTATGATACGATATTATATAATATTATAGTATCATATTGATATAATTCTATATTATAGAAACTAATATCATATTATACAATATCGTATGATACAATATTATATAATGTACAATATTGTATTATGGGATACAATATTATATTTTGCAATATCTTATGTAATAGTACCATGTGATAAAATAATAAATTAATAATACAATATAATATTATACTATATTGTATCATAATATACAATACTATACATAACGATATCATGTTACAATATCATAATATAAAATATCAAAAAAATGTGATACAATATTATATCGTATCATATAACTTTTTATAATATAACATGATATTATATTGTATCATATTAAACAATATTGTTTCATACCATACAATACTATATCATAGGAATCATGTTATATCATTTATCAACAAACACATCTATCTATCGAGCAGGTTTGAGTGAGGTAGGAGATTTCTTTAGCATCCTTGATAATGGAGATCAGGCTCTGCATCTGAAGCAACCTCTGCATTTCATTTATAATATAGTTAAATCAACTATGCAAGCTATCATCCATAAAACATGTGACCTGTTCCAAAAAAACTAAACTTCATCCAGCATCCGAAACCTATGGCTCAGATTCAGCATTCAAGCCTGTCAGGTGCATCAGTATACCTAAGACGCATCTCCATGCAAACATAAGACGCATCTCGACGCATCTCCGTGCAAGTTTGGTGAAGTTCAGACTAGTAATAACTAAGATATCATCATCATATCAGCAATTAAAACCTTAACTTGCTCCAGCATCCGCGACCTATGGCTCAGATTGAACATCCATGCCTGTCAGGTGCATCTGTATCATAAGACACACCATCCATGGGCGTCTGGTGAAGTTAGGACAAGTAGTAACTAAGATATAATCATCAGAGGGCACCTGCAACAAAAACTTTAACCAGCTCTAAAAACCTTGACCTCCTTCAGCATCTGTAACCTATAGCTCAGATTCAGCATCCAAGCCTGCCTGGTGCATCAGTATCATAAGACACACCATCAATGCAAGTTTGGTGAAGTACGGACCTGCAGTAACTTAGATATTGCTATCAAAGGGCACCTGCAACAAAAACTTTAACCAGGTCCGGACGCCGACGCCGAGGGTATAGCATAAGCTCCCCCTGACTTCGTCTCGGTGAGCTAAAAAATAAAAACAGAAAAATAAAATGTGACCAAAATCGTGACCAAGAACATGAAGTGCCATATCATATTCAAACTTAGTGAACATTAAAATCTTTTACATTCCATTAGATGAACAGGTTTTTGATTTTTGATACACTATTTATCCATCGTACCGGCAGTGTCTTCAATATACTGCATTAAAAGGGCACATTTTCTTCCAATAGATTTGATCATTAGGTCAATGAAAGCTAATCTTTCAAAAACAAAGAAATGAATTAATTTAATACCACAAAAATTTGATTACTTTCTCATATTTACATCTACCAAGTATTATTCCCTTTATTTCTTAGGAAAACTTATAGTTAATTCATACAATGTACATGTAGCTATATAGAAACAGTCAGACTGAAATCTACATGCCCCATTTATTTGGTCCAAATCTACAGCGGCCGTGTTTCTCGATTGGTCGTAACCAACAGCGATTTAAGGTCAGACGACACGTTCCTCAATTTTAGATAGATTTTTCCAGGAATTTGTTAAGGGTTTACTACTACTTTGACAAGCCTTCTTGCAAAAAATTAGGGTACCTTACCAGGCATTTCTGCAAAATACTAGAGTATTTAATTTCCTATATAATCTTCAAAATACACTTGAATTGCTGATATAAAAATAAATACATCTACACCACAGCGAAATTCACAATATCAAAACTATCTCTCCGCCGGGGCGGGGCTTTGAACTGAGGACCTCTAGAACCTATACGCTTCTGACAGTGAGCGTCCACGGTTTTAACCACTCGACCATCTTGACATCTAAACACATCTAATTAAATTTTGATCATTTTAAAAGTAATTATAAAATCAATATTTTTTATTGGAACTCTTTATTACGAGGAGATACAAAAAAGATTCTCGAGGAACGTGTCGTCTGACCTTAAGAAAAATCCCGGACTGCACGAAACAATCATGATGTCAGGCTCAGTCTACAGGAAACTATTTAGCTGTTTCTTTTATCTAACGTACTTATGAACATTAACTGTAATTTAGTGAATTTTACTAACTTCTCATGATAAATCTAATAATTAGTTAAAAGAAAGATGCTATAATAAACAATAAAATGCTTTCTTTGATGATTCATGCGGATTACGAAGGTAGCGATCATTGCAGAAAAAATTTACATAACCCGCTAACGCAGTTATATATTTTTCTGCTATGTCGCTACCTTCATATTCAGAATGTTTAAATAAAACTGGTCAATAATTATTTTTATGATAAGGTCACACAAAACCTTACTTTCCTTAGAATGACTGACCTTGCAGCTCTTTAGATTTCCAAATTCCTTTTAATAATGCAAGATAATAGGGTTTGGTAGTACAAACAGTATTTAAAAATACCAACAGGTTGAGATATATACCTTCACTTTATTTCATGATATTTTCCATAAATACTATTTACAGCATAAAAGTTTCAGATTTTTAAACAAAGCCTGTTGAAAAGACCTATCTTGAACATTGTTAATTCTGAACATGCATTGAACACATATTTGGTGGCAGTTGAACACATACATATATATAAAAGACAGACATCATGAATATAGATCAAAAATATAAAAATCTTTACAAAAATTCAAAATCATGATTAACTTCTCCTTCTTCAGCAAAAGTAGAAATTTTTTAAACATTCATGATTCCTTTTTCATTTTGCTTGAAGGATACAGTTACAAATTGTTCATCTGTATATTGTTTTATTTAGCAACTTATACTACAAGTAAAGAAACCATATAACTACAGATAATTCCTCTCGCTTAGATGAATGTGATTTTGGTGTGAGCCTGGTTAGTTTGCCAGACATTGAGTTCCTCGTACTCCTCTATACAGGCGTCTACCTGGTCAGGTTTGAATCCCTTAGACACACATTGCTCCATCACTTCCGTGATCTTTACGGACCGCAATCCCTTTGTGGGAGCCATTTCTCTGACGATGCTGAAGATCTGATCTGTTACATTATGAGCCCTAAAAGTACAAGATGACATTATTGTAATAAGTAAATATATAGAAGTTTTTGATATTAATGAATACATTAAGTGAAAATGAACAAATTCCAAATTTCTCAGATTTGGTCATTTGGGTTACCAAATTTTTATTTTTTAATCGTTGAAATCTATAAGGAGACTGTTTCTTTACCTATTGTGCATCTCGTGGGCAGGATTGAGAGAGTCCTTGGACATTTCCATGAGCCTCATAGCTTCGTTGACGTCCTCCTTCTCCACTGCGTCGGCCAATCGCAGCCTGGCGAGGGCGGTGGACAGACGGAGGATGGCCAGCAGAGTTCGGGCCGAGGTGAATGTGGTGTCCTTGCTATTTCTGGCTTCCTTTCTCATTTCTACGTAAGCTCCGGTGATGTAATCAGCCAAGTTCTCTGGAATCACTGGCTGCTTCTTTTTGCATAGAGCGATGTATCGTCTATAAGAATGACATTATCAATGTTATTAAGGCGAAATGTACCCAGTAATGAAAATTAAAGGTTGGGTGTGATGTATTGTAAAATGATGTTTTTACTGTATGTACTGACAAAGATATGTAGTGGGGTCTTAAAACATTAAACTGGATTAAAAAAACCCAGATGCAACATTTCAAGGAGACAAAATCAAATCACTTATATATACCTCATTAGCTTCATCTCCAAGGGAGTGAACTGTGCTGGTGGCTGGATATTGTGCTGATGGACGTAAGTTATGTGTTGAGCGAGCCTCAAGTCATTCTCTCGGTCAGCCTTATCCTGCATGAGCCACAACAAGTCAAACCTTGACAGAAGGGCTGCAGGCAACTGAATGTTCTGTTCAATGGACTTCTTTGGGTTGTAACGACCATAAGCTGGATTTGCTGCTGCCAGAATGGAGACCCTAGCGTTGAGACTTGTCATGATGCCAGCCTAGATTTGCAAATAAATGATGATGCATTGTAAACTAATAAACCTCATATATCAATGGAAACATTTTAATAATTCTTGCTATTCATTGATGTATAACATTTTAAGGTATTCAATGTATAATGAAGGGATATTGAACAATTTTGAAGCATTTTAAACTAGTTAAGTATGTATTACTAGATAACTATGAAAGTGAAACGAACCAAATTCACGACAGACAACATATAAGGAGCTGGTCATTCTGCACTTTAATTTTTTTAAAAAGCGTTATCCCCCCTTGATTAAAAAAAGAAAATTTTAATTTCGTCAAAATATATGCGGTAAATGATTCATTTTATTTCATATTTAAATAAAGAGAAAGTTAATGCATGTATTAATTAAAAGAGTTTTAGGAATTTTAAGTTACAATACCTTAATAAAACATACATTGCCCATAGACTTCAATGCAAAATTCAAGGTGTAATTTGTTGGACCATAATCAAAATTTTGAAAATTTCTTTGGTGGAGTATTTTTATTTGATAACACCTTCAAAATTATATCATGATTAAGAATATAGGACCAATCATTTATAAGGTACAAATTGTGGTTGTTATACATCGAATACCTTAACTGGAAAATGATTTTCAGCATTAAAATTAATACTCGACCAAGTAAATTCTTTGAATCATCCAAGTTTACTGAGCTTGCTCTGGGTTGCCTACCTTGGCTATTGAGATGGTTTGCTGCTCCATGACTTCATGAATAGCGGTTCTGTCACCCTCCATCATCTTGTCAAACTCGTCAATACAACACACTCCCTGGTCAGCCAAAACCAGGGCTCCCCCCTCCAGAGTCATCTCCCCTGTAATGGGGTCCTTCATCACTGCCGCTGTCAAACCAACGCCTGACGATCCCCTACCCGTGGTGTACTGACCTAAACATTTAAAAGTAATGTTATTGCAAATAATTCTTACAAAACTACAATATAGATTTTCATTTTCTAAAGAGGCTTATAACAAATCCACCTAAATTATTTTTCTAGCTGAACACATTTTGACTAAGAAAATACCTAAAAGATTATAAATTCATTCTAATTTTCTTCTTTATACAGAGCTTATTTTATCTAAGGACCTCATAACATTAAAAATGGCCATGACCATCTTACACATTTCAGAAATTTTCCAAGAAATTATTTTGATTTTAAATTTAAACAGTCAACAGCAAATCTTTAGCTTCTCTATCTTGTGTTTCAAATTTTTAATAACAGTAAATGTTGCCTATTCAGATGTAATGCTAGATTCAACTAGAACTGTCCTAATGGGACTAATACCCCCGCTAAGCTAATTTCAAATGGGACAAATAATTGAATTGAATAATAAAGGTTTGGAACACACACCAAAAATTTTTTCTAGAATTGTTAAAAAAAAAAAAAAATTAGTTAACAAAGAAAAATTAAAATCAAAATTGTCAGAATTTCACTATAAATACATATCTATAACAGTAATACATTTACAAATGTATGTATTTGATGATATATTTTTTTAATTTAATCGATTTAAAGAAAAACCAACAAAATGACAATAACCCTTCCATTTGCAGTGAATAAAAATACCGGTAGCCAAGCAATGCTCTTCTGTTGATAAAACTTTCAATATCTTTCTAATAAGAGTCTTGACAGATGCAATTAGTTGTTTCAAATTTTCCTCACTTTCTCCTATGGCACAATGGAACTCCATATCAGAAAATTGATCCCATAGGACTATGATTTTCTTTGATGAACTTGTTAAATTCAATAAACTCCCAAAACATTACCATAATTACCATACTATGTAAAAATATGTAAAAAAAGAAAATTTAATATTACAAACAATTTTAAAATTTCCAAAACACTACAATCATATCAGTAATTTTGAATTTCATTTAAATTAATGCCCAATAGGGTCACTTCATCAATTTACTTGACAAATAAATTTAAACAACCTCTAAAAATAGTTTAACTTCTTAAATTAATCATTATATTATTTATTTCCTTATAATGATAGACCTTTTGGTTTACATGAAACAGTTTTAAAATAGATAGCCCCAAAACCATCACCCACTTTACAGATTATCAATTTCCCCTAAACACATGCTCCATCTGAACCATGGCTCAGATAATGGCTCCCTTGGGACAAATGAATTCAGCCACACTGTCTTTGATGTTCTTATTAGCTCCTAAGAATTTATCATTAACAAACAAAAACTTTGCATTGTCAGTTGATAGCATACTTATAAAAAATAATTTTTTTTTATTAATTAAGACATAAAGACAAAAAACTCCATCTGGATGTATTTATATAAATATATTTTAGAGTGTTTTCTATTAATTAATTAATAAAATCTGTAAGGATTACCTCCCTTACTTTTCAACATTAGTACAATATATAGAATAAGGAAAATGAAAACTGTCATAAAATCATTAAATCTTGTCTGATCTTAAAAAAAATTGCAGGTGCACATCTTCAGATGGTGTTCAATATATGTACAAATTTTCAAACTGTTCCATGCAGTAATAAAAAATTCTATAGGGGGACAAAGTTGCGTCTACAGACAGACGGACAGACGGACAGGGTGAAATCAATATACCCCCCTAAACTTCGTTTGCGGGGGTATAATAACTTACTTCTAGGGGCCAGCCTATCAATGTATGAGAGCAGCTGTGATTTGGCCACACCAGGATCACCCATCAAGCAGATGTTGATGTTGCCTATTGAGCAAGAAAATTCAATGAATATATTAATATTGTTTTATGTAAGCATTCAAAAATTGTAAACATTCATTGAATATAGTTTCTTTTCAAAACTAAGTCACACAATGCTATATTTGTCACCTCACCTCTGATTTTCATTCCTCTTGGAGACTTGTCCACACCCCCTACCAGGAGCAACAAGAGGGCTTTCTTCACATCTTCATGGCCGTAGATCTCGGGAGCAATACTGCTGGCCAGTTTGTCATAGAAGTCATCCTCTGCTACCTGTTTAATTTCATCCTCTGTCAATTCCTCTGCTCCAAGTTCATCATCCTCTGTTTTGTTCATTTTCACAATTCTCTGAATTAAAATTTAAATAAGACAAAGATATTAGGTATGCTAAACAAAACAAAGTTTCATGACAACAGACTGGCATGTTTTGACAATTTCCAGTAGTACATTCAGTATCACAAAAAATAAATATACTCACATGAGCTTCCAAGTAAGTTTCTGATAGGAGACCTTGCTGAACTTGTCCGAACCCTTGCTTCATCAAAGGCAAGAACACCTTGGTATTGTTAAAGAAAATTTAATGTTGCTTTCCTAATCAAAACCTTTTCAAAGCAAGCAAAAATTTACTGCATAAAATCAAGGGATGCCCAGTGATCATTACCAAATGACCTTGGCTACCAGTTAGAGAGGATGTGCTGCACTAGCCTGACTGCCTGGCCAGTAGATGTATAACCTTTATTACTAAGCTAATAAGTTGGAAGTATTCTAAACCTTCAAATATTGGCTAGTAAAATTGGCACTGCCACTAGCCCTGTGAATTCAGTAGCTTTTTGTATCAGGACTAGTAACCTACCATTAATTAATAATTTAATTATTGCAAAATATATATTTGTTACTCTAGTTAACAGATCTCTGCATGTTTGATTAAATATAATACATATACATGAAGGATACGCCTGTAATGCTGACATGATCTCCTGGCAGGGTACACCTGGTGGTTTCTCCCCGACAGATCACTGTCAAACTCCTGGGTATGTTTCCTACAGGGACTTGGTCACTCTGCATTAACAAGAAAATACAAACTAAGCTGCTGTCTTTTTCACACTCATAAATGACTCTCTTATAATTGTCTTCTTGTTTATCAAATATTGCAAGTATATTAACTTTCTTAGTAGGCTACTTATTTCTTTTTTAAGTCATTTGATTACTGGTCTTACATGGAAGAAAAAATGTCATTTGTGATACTTGGAAAATTTTTTGTGAATCAATTTAGTAATGTCAACACAGTTTTTTTTTTATTCATCATCATAAATGGATTTACTTACATGTTCTTGTATTTTAATTTCTTGGAACTTGACAAATTTTGATCCTCTACTTTGAAGGTATAATCGGCCACCAGACCTGTTTGTTGTGCAATCTTGACTTGGGCACATGATCAAAGGCATGAAAGACGGAGAGTTTATCTGCAAAAATCACATGTATAATCTTCACTTTTAATAAAAAGTGTCATTATTTGAATGAACTCTATAAAAGAAATCCTTTATTTCAATCATGCTCAAAATAATGCTTTCAATAAGCTACAGTAAATGTTTTACATCTCAAATACTTATAGAGCTCTGACAACTTCCTAGCTAATACATTCATATCAAATATGATGGTTTTTTAGGGATTTAGTAAGACAGGCAAATAAAACAACTTGATGGAAATTTTCATTCCAATGCTAAAATGCTCTTTCCACTTACAGGCTGGTATGTTTCATTTCCGCAGGTATCACAGGTGTAAGTGGCCACCACCATCATAGGTTTGACTTCAGTGGTTCTGGTCACAATCCCCTTCACCTGCACAAGTTTTCCAATGCAGTTTGCTTTAACTTCCCGGATCAGCTGATGTTTCTCGTGACTAGGTGCTTTGAAATACAACTCGCTGAAAAAGAATAACCAAATATACAAAGTATATTTGTAACAAGGCAAAATCTGTGCCAAATGAAAATTAATGATTTAAATGTAAATTGGATATAAATTTGAGCTAACAGTATCCTGTAGTTTTTGTTTATACTCACAATCGCCTCATGAGCTCTGCTGGGTACTTGTTTCTAGGGTCCCTGGTTATTTCCTGACCATCAGGGTGATTTTTCTGTTCCATGAGCAGTCTGTGCTCAATGTACACATCAAGGGCATCTTTATGAACAACCTTGCAAATAAATTGCTTCAATTTTACAATTAAGTTTTTTTTTAATATCATTTGATTGATAAAGGACAGGGCTCTACATTAACTTTTTTCCCTACTTGTCTATTCGGACAAGTGACCAAGATATTTACTTGTCCGAACTTCAACTTCACTTGTCCAAAATTTTTTCAATATTAAAGATCAAATATTGTCAACTTGAAAACTACAGTTCTGTATTACTAAAACAAAGTCATTTATTGACTATTCTTGCTAGTATAATTAATAACCTGACTTTTTAAATGGAAACTTAAGTGTCCTTCCTAAATGTATTGGTTCCATATAACATTAAACATGATTTGTCAGCTGTAGCTTTGTCATGGCAAATTACAAGACACTTTAAATTTAGCATCAGGTTTTAAAAATACATGTAACTGTTATATTGATTTCTCGGCTGTTTTTTAAACTTAACATGGAAAGTCATCATAGTCTATTGATGAATGAAACCTAAAATAAATTACATTTCTTTCCATAATCCTTTATCTTTGCTACCTTTTCTTCCTTTCTTTTTCTTAACGTGTGTTTGGTACTTTGTAAGAACTAAGATCCACACCTTTACAGTTCAATATTGAAAGTTGTTTGTAAGTAGTGAACTTCAATCCCAATCAAGAGTAACTCAATTGCATTGCAATTTGATGTCGGGATCGAAATTCAAAATAACTAATCGATAAACTTATAACGAGACTACGGATAAACTTAACACAAAACTTTTTCTTTTTAAAATGTTTGAGACTTCTTTACATAAAAATGCACTTGTCCAGTCGGACAAGTGGCCAGCAATAATCACTTGTCCGTATATTTTTTTAACTGGTACCGGACAAGCGTTAATGTCGAGCCCTAAAGGAGTCAAATTCTCAGGACAATTAACTAGCTATTATCCTCATAGCCAGTCAATACGTATATATATTAATATAAAGACATTTTGAATCACTATAGTTTGTTCTTCTGTTATCATGTCCATATGAATGTAAAATTTTCAAATTTGAATGCGCTTAATCAACTTGCTGTCGTAACTAGTCGTCAGCTGTCGTACAACTTGCCACAACACATTATTGCTCTTTCAAGGTGTAATCATATTGAATGCTGTTAGACACTGCAACGGGGTGACAATGCAATGGCAAGTTGTTTGACGTAGAGTGTGATCAAGTGGTGGGGTGGGTTTTCACAACACATCGTTGTGCAAATGAGCCTATCTGGACACCATACTTGATTTAAAGAAAGGAAAATTGTTCTTACTTCTCGTTTAATTTCATACCTCTCTTTCCTTGTAATCTGGAAGAACTTCTTGAATGGCATCAGCAAAGAGAGCTGTGTATCGCCGTGTGTTTTCTTCAATTGCTTCTTTGAGTTCAGGATCAAAATCTGCTATGTTGTCTAAATCAATGGTCAAGGCGACTTGTTCTCTATGGGCAATTTTAACCTGTGAAACGAATGTCAATCAAATTTTGTCCCCTTTACAATAATTTCTATTTGAACAGTTGAAAGGAATTAGGGATATATGACTAATTACCAGTTGTTGTCCATAAACAAAATCCTTTCCACCATCTTCGCTATCAACGTAGAATTCTCTCAAAAAGGTTTTGATCTTTTCTGCAAAAAAAACAACACTTTACATTGAAGTTTGTTTCCCGATCAAATAGAAATAAATTTATGCAAAGAAAAATTAACAAAACACAAACCTTTATCAGCGGCATAGTCTCTTGGTGGCATTTTGATGTTTAGCCGAGATCTTTCTTTGTAGTGTTAATCAAGCTGCTGGTGGTATTCTAAACAACAACAATGCCTTCGAGTTATGGCGCGAAATAAGTACCACGTGGTGCAACAGAGAGGAAGTGTCTAAAAAACGAAAACAAAAATATTCGGATAAAATTGAACTTACAAAATAATCGGGATCTGTTCGTGAAAACATTTTTAAAAAAAATATCCATGTTGTCATATTCCAAAAAAAAAAAGGGGGGGGGGAGAGAAAGATTTCCGTACATTATCTTAGCATTGTGGCTTCAAATATAAATAGATTATTTATGTCTCTGATAAAATCAAATCAATTAAAAATTCGCTGCTAAATCTAAACTAAGTAAGAAAAAAAATCCTATTACTATGGCTAAGGCGACTTGAACACATTTTGTTTTAAGATTGAATGTTTACACTTCGAAATTTAAATGCAGATTAGGATAATCGAAATAAAAATGTAAATCATAAAATTGAGGCAAAAATTGTAATAGTTAAACTCGAACCAATTTCGCTTCTGTGACTAGCTTATTTTCACGCTTTTATTTATGTAATACAATCGTGTAGGAAAATCAAATATGTAACATAGCATTTTTTTTTTTTTAAATATTTTGGAAGTTATTGAATAATGTCACTATACCAGTTGAAGTGTCGGATATCTCCTTAATTTTTCTTATGTTTTGTTTGTTTGTTTACTTCTAGACTAACTGTTATAGTTTGTTTTGTTGAGGTTGATTTTCTCTAAAAAATAAATAGATAAATTCTAAATTAAGTTCTCCTCCTGATTTTTCAAAATTTTTCCAGTGTAACGGGGTAACAAGTATGCCCGAGTTATCTACATGTACTCAAAAGTATAGTTCAACTTTATAATTTAATTGAAATCTGACCATTTACAATATTATACATGTGGGTAGCCCTCTTTGTTCTTGTTGAAAAAGAGAGGATACATACATGAACATTGAATATCTTTTTTCCTTTGTTTGTATAACATAATATCTTTTTTCCTTTGTTTGTATAACATATTCTAAAGCTAGAAATAATCTGTTTAATTGCCCGTTTTGTCCTGATTTCAATTCTTCATTTCTTTAAGCTTTACAGCTTATCAGTATAACATATGTATAACATGAGGTGGTAGTGAATTTACAGGAGAACTTGTGCACGTACAGATAATAACATTTACTGATATATATACAGGTTGAGAAAACAAAAGACTACAATTATGTAATACAGTTGTCCCTTAATAACATACTTTTTGAGATGAATTTGCCAAGATTACAGAGATCTTTAACATTGTCAGTATTAAAAAGTTGAATAAACAGGTGAACAACTGATTTAAACATAGTAGATACCAGCTTAAATTGTTACTTTGGGGTAATGAAATTTAGTTGTTTCTGTGCCTAAACTGTAAAAAGTTTGTTGCATGCTGTTCACAAATTCCTAGATGACACCTGCAGGCTCAAATAATACATATGTTGCATGTAATTCTGTACAATGTGTGAAATTAGTTATATTCGTACCACTGCATTGCATGTACCACTGAAATAGCACATGTACATTGTATACGCAAGTTGTTAGAACTTGTTTCCGGTACATTTGATTAATTTCTAACAAATTGAAATCTGCAAAGTAAAAAAATTAAAAATCACCTGTTTATATAGATATAAATTCGTAAATTGCTTACCCCCCCCCCCCAAACCCCCACCCCCCCCCTAAACCCCCCCCCCTAAACAAACCCCGTATTCATGCGTGAATTTAAGAGAAAAATTCAAAATAATTAATTTCGCATAGGACCCCTACCCCCAGAAAAATTGTCTGGATCCTCGCTGGTCCAAAATATCTGACGTTTTTCTGGATTTTTGAACGATTTTGATATATTAGGCTACATGCCAGGTTTTCCTGGCATGTAAAATATCAAAATCTTTATTAAAGTTTTAAACTTTAAAAAAGAATAAGTGACGTTTTATCTTTCAAAAAAGAGTCTATATTTTTACAGTAACGAATTTGCTGAAAATTTCATCGCGATCTGAAAACGACGAGGAAGCATTCCCCAAAAGGAAAGTGCTATCTATAGGTTTCTGTACGCATGCGCGTGAACTTTCGTGATCCTAGACTATGGAGTAACATCTGAAATGGTAAGGGAAAGGAAAAGATAAACTATTGGTTTTGTTGTTGCCATAATAAATATATAACTGATTATGGATACTTGAATTTGTAGCACAAGTTGAAAAGTTCCCAAAAAGATAAAGTGAGGCAATTTATAGCCTTCACACAAACGGGAGAGAAATCAGCCATCAACTGTTTAGGTGCTCACGATTGGAAACTCGATGTTGCAGTCGACAATTTCTTTCAAAACCCAGATCGCTACAGTAGCGAACCTCGATCTTCCGCCGATAAAAAGAAACTCGACGCCTTATGGCAAAGATACAGGGGTATAAACTTATAATTTACAGGACAACCATATATCTGTGTTTGTACCAGCTCGAATTTTCTCGAAACGATTTCACAGTATTGTAGAGTCTAGTTCAACTGTACACAGCGATTGTTATAACTGAATATTAATGTTTCATACATTCAGAGAACCCAGAGATTGCTGAAATTTTAAATCTTGTTAATATCTATAAGCTTAAACATGTTAAAGTGAATTCATTGACAAAACCAATAACATGTTTGATAGAATATAGAAATAGTATGGTTTATTTGCTTAGATAGTTTGATATTATATTTGCAGTATGATAAATTTGTTCCTGAATTCAGAATAGCCAATTTATAAATTGAATGTTTATTATTATAACTTAAGCTCTGATTATATTTTTATAGATCCCCATGAGGAAGATAAAATGACAGTTGACGGAGTGATGAAGTTCCTGGAAGATTTAAGTTTAAGTCCAGAATCTAGAACTGTATTGCTCATCGCATGGAAATTTAAAGCCGCAACACAGTGTGAATTCACAAAAGAAGAATTTGTCAATGGAATGATAGAATTAAAGTAAACTATTACATTTTAAATGATTTCAAAAGGGACACTCATTAGCTGCAGGTCTGTATAGCTCCTGGTCTAAAAAATTGGATGAATGACCTGGGAGCTACAGTTCTGTACCTGATAAAAAGTTGCAATTTACAGCACATAAAAAAATTGTGCAAGTTTTAAACTGATTAACCTTATTTCCACACAAAAAGTGTACAAATATCTGATTCCAAAAAATTCCTCGGACATTAATTGTGTTACAGATATCGTCTCTTTATTTGTCTATGATAATCTGTTTAACGCCATCACTAGCCACAAAAAGTGAAGTGGCGAATTGGTGCAGTTTGTTTATGTAAAAATGGCGACTCTCAATCTGCACATGAATTTAACATACTTCATTTCCTGAGGTTGGTTAGCATGTTTAAGAGAAAGTCTGAGGCAAGTATTGAATTTCAGTAGTAAATTGCTTGAAGAATTTAATGGTTTTAATTTTTTTCACAGTATTTCTGTTGAAATAAGATTAGTTGCCATGAATTTCAACTTTTTAACACATGCAAAACTGTAGCTACCAGGTCATCTTTCTGAATTTTTCAGACTTCGAGCTACAGACCTGTAGCTAGACTCTCATATGTCAAATGCAATATACTTCTCTCATTCATTCTCTCTCTCTCTCTTTAAAATATTTAATGTTGACACAAGCATCTATAGCTGAATTGTATTTTTTCTTATGTTTTTTTTTCCAGCTGTGATTCAGTAGAAAAATTGAAAAGTAAATGTCCAATGCTAGAACAAGAAATCAGGGATTCCAGCAGATTTAAAGACTTTTATCAATTCACATTCAATTACGCGAAAAATCCAGGACAAAAAGGATTAGGTGAGTTTATTCAACATATTTCTACAAAACCAAACATATTGAGAGTATGGAAGTTATAGAGATTTTTAAAGCTGCTTGGTCCGATTTTATATCAAATTTTATGCACGCTTTTAAACGATGGCTATGCTTAGTTTGTGTATAATAATAGACATTGCAGTAGTTTTACCCGTCAATTATGCCAAATTTCAATGAAGAAAAATACGTACAAAATTTGCTAACAAAACAAACGACATTAAAAGGTACCGCATTATTTCGCCTCATATTAAATTTCACCCCTGACGACGAGACGGGATTGGTTGTATTACGACTTTGACATCGCTTTAAATAAAGTTCGAAATGATCAGACAAATTACAAATTAATATGCGTACATTTTGTTCGCTAATATTTCCAAAGTCTGCTTTCTTTACAATCGATGCATAGCATGCGGGTTGAATAACCCCAATCATTCGGGGGATGAAACCAAGCGGTTTCCTTTTCTAAACAATTCCGTGATGCATTTTGGTTTGTTTTTTCGTTTGCTCAAAGAGAAATTATTTTTATGGCGTCGAGCGAAGCTCGAAAGCCATCTAGGGATCGTACGTCCGGAAGTTACATTTTTAGGAGCCAAACAACTCAAATGAGTGCAAAGTTTTCGTATGTGTTTGAAGAAAAATAGATGACATACTTCAATTTCGAGCAGAACTGTACGTCAACAAAACAAGTTTGCAGATTCGAAATGGTTGCCGTCTTTAAAAATGTTCACATTTAATTGAAAACAATATGTCTCGGTTTCAGCGGATGAATACACTAGCACCGAGACACATGCGATAGCTGGGCTTACATACTCAATTTGGTTATGAAATGTACTAGCCTGCAACATAGATTATTATGTATCCATATCGAAAATTGACAATGCACAAATGTTTGATCTTGTAGAAACAAAACTTCCTAATCGAGCGATAAGTACATCTACAACCAAAAGTTATTTTAAACCAACTAGTGAACTACTTTCACTTTGTAAACAACGTGAATGGGTGCTTTCTTTTATCTACCCCTGATCTTTTCGGCCCGTGTCATTTGGACCCTTGTGAATTTTAGATGAAATTGATAATAAGAGACAGAGTGGTTATCAGCAGTATACAATATATAGAATTAAACACAATAATAATATTAATATTTATTTCCATATAAATAGAGAGAAAAAATCTTTAAAAAAATTAACTCCTAAGATATTTCTATAAACTTAAATTTTCAATTGAAATTCAAAACTTTTTAAGAATTAGGTGAGCAAATTTGTAATGAATTGTAATTTTATTAGTTATGTGATAAATAACATTTTCTATTTTTTTTAAAGTTGACTAATGTATTTTTTTTTTTTTTTTTTTTTTTTTAATTTTCGATAATTTATGGAAAAAATACCAGCTTTTGAGCTTGGTCATTTTTTGGCAAAATATTGCATATAGGGTACCCTCATTGTACAGATAACTCCTCCTACAGTTTTCAAAATAGGAAGTTGTTCTTTTGCAGATCAATTAAACATATATCAGAGGTATGCATATTGCTAGGATTTTGATTTTCGATAATTTATGAAAAAAATACCAGCTTTTGAACTTACTCATTTTTGGCAAAATATTGCATATAGGGTACCCTCATTGTACGGATAACTCCTCCTACAGTTCTCAAGATAGGAAATTTTTCTTTTGCAGATCAGTTATACATATATCAGAGGTGTGCTTAATGCTAAGATTTTGGTTACCGATAATTTATGAAAAAAATACCAGCTTTTGAATTTAGCCATTTTTTGGCAAAATATTGCATATAGCGTACCCTCATTGTACGGATCCCTCATGGATAACTCCTCTTACAGTTTTCAAGATAAGAAGTTGTTCTTTTGCAGATCAATTATACATATATCAGAGGTGTGCATATTGCTAGGATTTTGATTACTGATAATTTGTGAAAAAAATACCAAAATATGGGGTACTTTATTTCACTGGATATGGGTTGACATGGATTATGGATACAGTTCGCATATAAAAAGAAAACCCGGTTAGCTGTCAAATTTACAGCTTTTCACTTGTTAAAAAAATTATTTAGGTTTTTACTCTTCAAATTAACTTTAACTCGACGCCATTGTGGCCCTTCAGGCCTTTGATTATTTACTTTGAATATTTCTAACTTTGAAAGGAGACTGATTCTGCTGGTGTAAATAGGAGAAAAACCATAACTTTCTAAGATAAATGATTTGTATGGAAAAAATTTTGATACTGTAATTACAAAAAAATCGGACCAAGCAGCTTTAAATGCAATTGATTTGTATGATTAGAGATTTATTTTTATCCTAACATTATTAATGAATAGCATTTGATTTATGTTTTAGATCTAGATATGGCAATAGCATATTGGAATATAGTTCTTGCAGGCAGATTCAAGTTTCTTAAACTGTGGAGTGATTTTCTGCAGGTAATGTAATGTACCGGTAAACTTATTATAATCGGTGTTATGTCTTCAATATAGTGAGAATTATTTTGGTAAGAACTCAATGTACTATAAATACATCTACAGTCATGAAATTAACTTGTGTCTAATTCATCATTTTAAAAATTATCTAGGTGCCTTCAATGGATGTTGGAAAAATATCTCAGAAATTGAAATTTCATTAAGTGTGTTGTGGTGACTAGTACATTAACTCTCATTATGCTGATTTTAGATTTTCTCTCTTAATTTGAAGGAACATCATAAAAGATCAATTCCCAAAGACACATGGAACCTTTTATTAGACTTCTGTAATATGATAAATGAAGATATGTCAAATTATGATGAAGAAGGTAATATATATCGTCTTGCATTTAAAATAGTTACTCAAGTTTGATGTTTTTGAATAACAAATTCATTCAAAGTTTAATTGCTCATTACATTGGTAAAACATTTTAAGAGTGTGATGCCATTGTTTTTCTGTGATATGTAATTTCATCCTATTGTTTTTTTATCATACAATATAATTTCCAATCATATTCATACCAGTATCATTTTAAAGAAATTTAAAAGGTGGAATACTTTATAAAGAAAGATGTACACCATCTATGCTTTATAAGAGTAAAGACTGTTTTCTTTCTATCGTGTATTGCAGGAGCCTGGCCGGTGTTAATTGATGAATTCGTTGAATATGCAAAACCATTGATTGGACCCAAAAGTACCACTGTATGAGGAGAGGGGCTGGTGTTCTCTGACAAGTTGTTCCAAGTTTCTTCATTAGAAGAAATTTACCGGGAGGGGTGTAGTAGTACTGCCAGAAATACAGCACGGACTTCAGGGAATCCCAGTTTCATTTCGGTTAAAAGACTATTTATAGCACAATATTATCCCTCCTCTCAGCCACAACTGAACTTGACATGCAAAGAATATTAAATATTCTGGTTATTTAATGATATTTTTACAATGATTATGGAGTGATGTCTTTGTATATGTTTTATGTATTAATACAGCTATAAAAAGCATATTTCTTGTCTTTGCTAACAAATTAGTTGATGAGCAGATATTTATGAAGAAAGTGTTACTTGATTGTTGATTCACACAATGTACAACATTTTTATAAAGTTTTATTAGGAAGTTTAGAACATCTCCTTTTCTTGTTGCAAGAGATTGTGAAAATGAGTTCCTGGTACACCATACATCACTTATAGCTTTGTGTAAACACGTTAATAAAATTATTGGAGAGAAAAAACTGATAGAAACAAAATAAAAACCATATAAAAGAAAGAATTGCAGAATTTTTTGGCGAAGTGAACAACATTATTGACTGAAAATTTGCCTTACATTTAACTTTGAAAATAAGTTAATTTGTTAATAAATTACTAATAAAATGAAGAAATCAACTGTTAGAGGCTACCCAGGATTTCCTTTTGCTAATATAACATACCTTTCCATCCATATGCAGTGGTGTGTGCTACAATTTTGAAGAGTTATTTCCCTTTCTTTAACTAAGCTAAAATTTTCAATGAGCACTGAGCAATTTTTTTTTTTTTTATAAAATCTTTTATTCATGTATACTGCAACACCTTTTTAAAAGATGAAAACCCCCAAATGAAACGGGGCATTGAAATATGACTCATGCAGAATGGTTGATGACCAAAAATTGAAGAAAGTTGGACACATTGTTTAAAACAACGAATATGAAATTATACCTAAACTGTCTGTTTGATTGGACATTTATATTTGTTATCTGAAAATGTTCACTGATTAAAGGGATTCCGAGTTGGTCCCACCAGCATAAAATGCTGTAAAGTTTATGAATTATCTGCATCATTTCAGCTTTGACTTCTGGATGAGTTTCGATGTCGTAAACGAATTCCAAATAGGACGCAGTGTGTGTTAGGATCCGCCTCAGTTGCTGATGTGAAACGTTCTGAAAACAAATTATATAATACCATGAATGATGAAACTATTATGAAATGTAATCATAATCTGTTGCATGAACAAAATTGGCTGATCACCAGACCAGTTCACAAATTTCGGAAATTCCTTCTTCCAGTAGATTTTCCGAAAGAGGAACGGGATCTGTTACCTATTGACGCACTACTGCCTGTGTCACGTGTGTCAACGATGACATTATGACATACAAACGGGACAGCAAGCTACATCAAAACAAACAATACTAGGTTACGTAATATATGTACAGTGCTGCAGTATGACCCAACAGCGTTTAGAAACGGTCGCATGATCATGACAAGTCAAGCATTGCGTGTCTGGTATATGTACGACCGACTTATGAAGGATTGTTAAAAACATAAATACAAGTAGCTATAGACCTTGGTTTCTTGTATGACCGTGGGTGGCAAAATTCGTTTTTTCTCTCTGCGTTTCTATATAGAGCGCTCGTTTTTAAGTTCAGTTTTTACAAGACCGTATTATGAATAAGGTGGCAAGTTTTATCAACATTTTTGACCAGTTTTCCTTTGGCAAAACGATTTGCACCTAGACAAAAAGTTTGCGTATTGCCCCCCCCCCTTTGCTTTTCGAACCTGTAAAAATTATACATGTAAATACAGATTTACACCGTCGATGAATTTAATACGGAAACCGGATAGGCAGAGTTGCCATGAAATAATAAAAAAATATGTGAAAACAATCCTATTAACGCTGTCAGCTCTTCAACAAGTGATAGATCATTTTTTATTAAAAGGGAAAACTATTTTTTTCAAGTTCGTAGGATTATATTTTTTATATCCTAGAATTCGGCTACTATTTAATGACAGAAAAATGAAATAATATCAATCCTTTAATTCGTCATTCTAAAAAATCAACTATTATTCAAGTTCTTGTATATCTATTAGACTATCAACTTACAGGAAAATGATTTATTTTGTAAAGTATCTTGCTTCCTTGGTAAAGTTTCTTTTACTTTCCATTCATAAAGACGGCCTATAAAGTTTGAGAAATCGACACATTTTAAGGTAGATACCGTAGTTAACTGGTATTGTTCGGATTACCTTGAAGCCAAAGATGTAAAAAGTGCTCGTCACAAATTTCTTAGAAATTGACGAACAATCAAGTCTAGAACATTTGAAGGAAGTCTGTACGCAAGTCAGAAAAAAAATCTGTTGATTTTTATTCTTAATTATATAATCTTAAAGATAAATTGGAGAATGCTTTTAATTAGAAATATATAGGGATTTCTTGGGATAAGGTACCACCGATTATTATATAAATTTCGTGTATGTTTTGATCATTGCTAAATGCTTTAGTATAAAACGTTTTGACATACATGTACTAATCTCGCATCTATAAATTCCCCATATAATCAACTGGAATATATTGAAGTTCTTTATCAGAACATCACACACGAATTCCAAAAGATTTTTGCAAGTTGAGTGTTACATCCCCTAACTGACTCCAGGAACAGTAGTAAGATTCAAAATCTATAACTCTCCGTCTGTAGCAAGGAGACGACGCCAAAGTAGTGCATGGAATCATCTCTCGGAAGGATATATATGTATCATCATGCTCAGTTAAAAATGTGGCTTACACGATTAGAAACATATATATATATATATATATATATATATATATATATATATATATATATATATATATATATATATATATATATATATATATATATATATATATATATAGTTCAATTTTACAATGTCATAACATTGTTAATTCTAAAACGTTGTTATTACAGTTTTTGAGTTATGTCCAAGAAACAAAATATTGCGCTGCAGGCAAACAGGCGGATATAATACCTGATTCCAAGATCATTAACTGTAAACAGACGAAACTCCTATTTTTTGATTAAAATATCATGATTAGTTTTCAAAAGAAAAGGTTTGATAAGCTACAAATTTAATAGTAAAACTAAAAAAAACGCAAAAACAAATGCATTATACAAAATTATTTTATTATTCAGAAGCTGTTTCAAAAGTTGTACTATTTCAAAATTTTAACCTCAGTCTGCTATCAGTTTATGGCATTATGCATGGCAAGAACTTACTGTACAAAGCACGGGCACGAAAAAGCATCTCGTGACTTTTGATTGGAAAGTGAATTTTATATCGGTGACGACCGAGTAAGATTAAACATCGGACCTTTCGCTTTCATTTTACAATTTGTATAGACATCCGTTGGTTTTATGTTCTCTATATAAATGTTCCTACAGACATTTTTACGTGAGCAGTTTGACCTAGAGACCATTGTTTTAAACTCACATACATGTAATTGGTACTGGTTGGACGAGTTAATTGCTGACAAGATAAATCGGCCCATGTAGAATGTATAAGTGTACTGTGTATTATGAACGGAATATGCAATACATAAATTATCCTCAATTATTATATAATTTTTTAATGAAATAAAACAGCTGGATAAATTCTTTGTTTAGACGAGTTTTATTCTTTAATGATTTGAAAGCTTATTTTGTACACTGTTTTTATTTATTATCTCTTAGTAAGGATAAAGATAATTAACATTAACTATGTAATAACTATATATAACTCTATCTATCGATCGATCTATCTATCTATCTATCTATCTATCTATCTATCTATCTATCTATCTATCTATCTATCTATCTATCTATCTATCATATTTTCATCTTCTAAAACGTAGATACTATGTAGACAATTAGAAATTTTGAAAATGATAAACACAATTAAAGTTACTAAAGTTACTGTATCATTATAGTAAAAGTTCCAATATCATAACTGAATTTAATACATGTGAATATTTTAAAGATATTTTCTTTGAATGACAAAGATTTAAAGAAAATCTCCACATCGAGCGTGGAAACAAAGATTTAAATTATTCCTTGTAACTTTGGACTATTAATTTACTATGTAAATTTGTAAATCATAATCCAAGTAGAGTTAATATGCTGGATATATCTTATGACATTTTGATGGCATACGAGATATATAATTTATCTTTCATTTAGGAAGGACGTTTACCTGTCTTAAGTTTTCGACATAGTTATACACACTTTATAAAATACAATTTTAATTTAACTTTTCAACATTTTAAAAATCAAATCATGCAAAGAAGGGTTCCTATAAAGACCATACCTCTAAATTCTGTGTACTGTTAAGAAACTGAGAGAGATGTGGAAGATGGATCTGTTTTAGAGCTGTATACAACCTGCAGCTGGTTATCCTCCTACTTATCTGCTTCATAGAAAATAATATAAAACAATGAGAAAATCCAACTCTGGAAATCAGTTAACTTTTTTTCAGTTTATTTGATTTTAAAGCTTACATTTGTAAGAATGGATCTTTTTGGTAAGTTGTTTGTTGTCTGTTGTCCAAAACAAGAAGGATTAACGAAGGAGTTTTTCAGATTTGTTACCAACTGGAGACAGTCCTGACTGGAAATAAGAATAGTTCTTTGTATAAAGAACGTTTCCTCTGGGGTAATGTAATTTCCAAGAGGAACATCGTCCAGAGTTTCTGTGGGCATTGTGGACAAAGAAGAATCAAAACAAGGACGCAGCCATCTTGGATTTGTGTCTGGTATATTTCTGCACCAACCCGTATATCTGCTACACAGAACCACTAACAAATCTGAATTCAGAATAAAGAAAAAACATTAACACTTGTATATATAGTAGGTAATATACAAAGAAATATGAAACACTTACAAATAATTCGAAGCAACATGATGATGGTAAAAATGATTTTAAAAAAAATATAGGCCAATCGCATATATATAGCAATCTAACACACAACGGACTCAACTTTCAAAATTTTTATCCTTTTTGCAAATGTTCATGTTTTTCCCGAGACAACCAAACGAGCACTTTCCTTTTTCATTCCATTCAAGGCTGCTCATGAACATTTCATTAATAAATCAAAGAATTAATTTCGAAAATTACCAATCTGGAATTTATTGTCTTTTTTTTTTAAATGATAAGTACATTTGTACGCATTTGAATGGCTTTGGTCCTAATGCTTTTGAAAGTTTTAAAGTTCGAAGAAATGTTCTAATTAGCCTCACCCATCTGCGTGAAAAAAAGCTTATTTTATGACATTTTTTGGGGGCTCAAATGAAACATTAAAATGCTTCGATAAGTAAGACAACAACGTTTAAGAGACGTTTAAGCACTTAAATTGGGTTATTATTTTTTATATTGCTAAAACTTATCATTATAATGATCAAATTAAATAATGTAAACCTTATTTTATTATTAAAAAAATATTTCAAAAAATGACAGTCATAAGGAGTAAAAGTAAAATTGTTCAAAATAAATTTGTAATTTTTATAACAAATTGCTCCAAAATCTAAAGTTTAATTGTAAAACGATACCCAGATGTCTTAAGATATATGTTGAATGTGATTATGTTGAATGTGATGAAGGTTATAATTTTGTTAAAGAGAACAGGAATGTATGATCTTTGGTCGAAAGTGATACACAAAATCATTATAAAACATAAGATGATGATTATGTGATTAATGTAACTATGAAAAAATCACATGATTCTAATTTGGCGAATGTAATTTCGATATCAAAATTTCCATTGAAAATATATTCATTGCATGTTTAAAAAAATAAGCCCAAAAGATCTTTCTTAGAATTCGGTGTTAAAAGTGAAAGTGGGTTAACACGCGTGTAAATTGACGCAGTTAATTAGTCGGGACTATGCATTTTGATATGACTACTATTATACAAAATATATCATCCTACCAGATGATGTTTAAAATTTGAAGGTAAGACATTTAACTTTCACCTCTACTCAAAATTATGAAACTACAATGTATACAAGAGATTTGATAATTCAACATCTTGAATTTAGATAAAGTTAAAAGGAAATGATCAGAATACTACATAAAAATGACACATGGCATTCTTTTTCTGAAAGTAGATGATATCATTGTAGAGAACATGAGAAAATGTAATGAAATCTTACACGATAGCAAATATGCTTACTATAGTTTAATGAAAAATAAAAAAAATAATACTTACACGCCGTAAAGTTCTATATTTGTGGCTTCTAAATCTATTCTTGAAAAAAAAAATATTTGTTTGGTTCTATTTGTCTTTTCAGTTGCAAAAGTATGGAGTATAAATTGAATTGAAACATTTTCATTTGGCTTGAGCAAGGTCACTTGACGCAAAGAAAGGGACGCATTTTTTGCTTTTAAAAAGAATTTAAAAATGGCTTTAACCCAACACCAGAGTACAAGTTATCATTTAAAAAATGCAGATACCATTTACAACTATATTAACGATTTAACAATTTTCAAAGTATTTTTTAAAATTTAAATATTTATGCACATTTCTAATTTCATTATCCGAAAGAACAGCAGGTAGAATATTAAATATTCCTTTGATCTCATTAAACGCTATTTCAAACAAACTAATTCATTTAATAAAATGTAGGAAAATATTTTAAAGAAGTGGCTTTTCGAATGATGCCATCATTTATAATGTTATATCGTATTGATCCATTTTCCGCCCTTTATCAAAACAAAAGACAGAATACGTATTGAGGAAAAAAATTAAGAAATACCATAAACAAATTAACCACCATGGATGCATGATGTTATAAAACAAATGGAAGAGAAAAATATATTCAGTATGGAATTCCTGTGTATCAAACTTAAACTAAAGTAATGACACCAAAAAAAAAGAAAGAAAAAAGAAAGAAAAAAACAAAAAAACAAAAAAAAACACTGAAAGGTTAAATAAAGATTACCCCCTTGATAAAATGCTCTTAAACACAGATGTTCAATTCAGCGACAAAAAGCAAAAAGAATGAAGCTGTTGTATTGCATTAAATTATGTAAGATTTAGAACATGAGAGAAATGTGTTCAATAAGGTCATGTGTACTCATGGTAGACGTTGAAAACCAACGACAAAGCCAACTTTTTAAAAGAATTATAGGAACATACACAAGCAGTTGTCTTCTCTGATCAGTGATCAATGATGATTCATCATTATATCAACCAGAACACATGACAGCAAAGGCATACTCAGTAGTACGTTGTATGAATATAGTTTTCTCGATATTTTATCATGTAACAAATGAAAACAATGTAAGTATTAATTACTAGTATGTAGACGTATTTTCGCAAAGGTGTTTTGATGGTGACAAAATTAAATAAATGAAATTGTTATATTCAGTAATATAATTTCGCATCGGGCAAAATTTCGTCCCTCGGGGGCTAATATAATCAATGGTGCCCTCAATCCCAGTCAATATTTGTAGAATATCTTAAGATACAATTGTACCTAAAATAGTAGGTACCTGAAAACTAATTCAATAATACATATTTATTTTTGTCACAAGTAATATTGAAACACATTAATACCTCTGAAACAAATCTAACAGTAGAGTATGAATATATAATTCTCAATTCAAACTCTCATTTCTCTGCTTTAAGTCTATTGTTTGATAATTGATATGCTCTATGTAGTTAGCCTGAATTCAAACTTAACAATTAATAAATCAATTAACAAAACAAAGTGGAAGGTAAAACAAATGATTCTGGAGTTTATTTATTCACAAAAAAATTACATTACACAAGCAAAAACAACAACATATTCTGGACTCCAGATATCAAGATGCTCACAGAGAAGGCCTGGTGTCTCCATCTGAAAGATTAAGTGCAAGGTAGTCAAAATTTACATTCAACAAAATCAGATAGCTTATAATATTGATTAGACATTTTGAGGAAAACAAACCTAAAAGACTGTTACGAACAATAAAAAATATTTACATTTGTTACAGATGGTATAAGCAGATTTTAATAAAGAAGAAAATAACCAGGCTTCTTAGAAAGTTGATATCATGTTTACAAATGACAATATTTACTTTAATAAAGTAAGTAAATTTTAACTTTGATGATTTCAATATTTAAATAACACATTTCTCGATACCTTTTTTCAACCGTAATAGCTCCAGTCCCTGGAATTGTCCCATGATTCAGATGATTCTGAAGATCTCGACCGGTATCTTTTGTAGGCATCTGATGTTGTGAACATAGTCAAAGCCAGTACCAAAAGGACGAGGAAAACAAAGAGGCTAAAGGAGAACTGCATCTTGAATACCTTAAGCAAGAAAGAAATCTAAGATATATACTTTGATTTTATGAATATCTCCACAAAGAAAGAATGCTATTTTTTTTATATTTCTTTTTTACTAGCTATACTTGGATAAGTACATAGGCTGAGAGATTAAAACCTTACCTGGCAGACGTGATCAGGACTTGAAATAATTCTGATAACGAATACATTGTTGTGCTTGCTTATATACCATTGCAGTTGCAGATATTTTATCTGAGTCAAAAGTCAATGAATGTAATATCTAGTAACCTTGCTTACAGATGAACTTAAACGTTGTATGGTACGTCTTGTACGGATGTTGCAACCTTTATTTGAAAACTCGTATGTTTGACATGGCAATAACAGTAAAGGGGGTTTCCATTTCTTCCCCCGAATATTTTTTTATGTATATTTTTTGAATTTTATTATACTTTGAATATTGTATTAAACCTTTTTCCTGTAATATGATTTCATTGAATAGGTTCAAGAACATCGCTAGATTATTTTTGAGTTATACCGACATTTATCATATCAATTAGTTGATAATCAAAATAAGAATTGGTGGCTTAACAAAGTATTACTATATTCATACATGTTTATGTACACCTATGCGTGATACTACTTCTTTTTATTTTTAATTTAATTTAATTTAATAAAATAATTTAATTCAATAAAAAAATTTAATTTACTTCCAAGAAAAAAACTTTATCGAAAAATGCAAATCATTATTTATATGCCAAATAATATAATTGCAATGAGATTTCAAGGAAGACATACTCGTGAAATAAGGAAACCTAAATTTTTAGAAGTTTAATTTTTAAAACCAGTTGAAACTGAAAAAAGAACAAAAAAGAATGCAATATGTTTTATATGTTTTTGGACATAACCAATGCCACATACTTCAGTCAGTTTTAAACAAATCATTTTTTTAAATTTCAAAGTCGAAGTCAATAAAGAACGCTGTAGTATCTAGTGAATTTAATGTGAATTAAAAAAAAGCCTGTTGTGAAATAATGCCCATAATGTAATTATTTTAATGAAGCATACTAGATTTGCGTTCAAATATATTCCAAACTGCAGAATGCTTAATAAATGTCAAAAATATTTGTTTGTTTATAATGGCCTTGCTTATCTGACATGAAACTAAATGTTGTCTTGTTGTGTCATCTCAAGACACAGTCTAAAATAATACATTATATACAGGATATTCCGATCTCTGTATCTTACATTGGTTTGGTTATCTGTACTTGATCCCGAAATTAGAAAAATTTCTGTTAAGAAACATAACATTCTTTGACTTTTAACTGACGTTATTATTCTGCAGTATAAAAATGTATATAAGCAAATAAAACCAAATCTATCTTTATAAGAATTTCTCTTTCTCTGAAAAAAAAATTCGATGGGATAATGTATATGAAGTTTAAAAAAAATAAAATGAACATGCGAGCTTGTATCATAATAAACCTGGAAGACTTACTAGCATAATCAACTACCTGAAGATGGATGATTGTCACATATGAACCCATGGGGGCGTTATAAAACCAACGGGGTTTCTTTATACTATACCGTTGAAATCAGTCTAATAGAGAATTCCAATGAGTTCCAATGATTGATTACTTTAGAGCGATCGGCGACAGTAGCAACACCTTCTTTGAGAATGTGAACAAATGTTCATAATGTAGCTGTTCTTTTTTTTTTTTTTATAGTTTCTTAAGTAGTTTAGTAGTAGCTTAAGATTTTGTTTTCTTTGTTTTGTACTCATGTAATTTATTTTTTGGTCCTGAAGGAGGGACTGGTTGTCCCGAAAATTTGACAATTTCTATTGTTCGTGTCGTTAGCCATTTTTAGTGCTTTATATATATATATATATATATATATATATATATATATATATATATATATATATATATATATATATATATATATATATATATATATATATATATATATAATTACGCCTTCTTACAAATAATCACATTTTCACCTTCTTTTATAACAAGCAAACCTATCGCTCCAGATAATTATTTATATCTTCTAAGACGTAGATGCTATGTAGGCAATTAGCAATTTTGAAAATGATAAAAACAATTAGAGTATCTTTATAGTAAAAGTTCCAATATCATTAATACATGTGGATATTTTAAAGATATTTTCTTTGAATGAGATAGATTAAAAAAAAATCACCACATCGAGCGTGGAAACATAGGTTAAAATCATTCCTTGCAACTTTGGATATGATTTAGCCATGTAAATTCGTAACTCATAATTTAAGTAGAGTTAATATGTTTGATATATCTAACAATTTGATGGCATACGAGATATATAATTTATAATCTTTCATTTAGGCAGGACGTTTACCTGTCTTAAGAAGGAAAGTTTAGGTTTTGGACATAAATATACTCACATTATAAAATACAATTTTAGTTTAATTTTTCAACATTTTAAAAATAAAATCATGCAAAGAAGGGTTTCTATAAAGACCATACCTCCAAATTCTGTGCACTGTTAAGAAACTGAGAGATATGTGGAAGTTGGATCTGCTTTAGAGCTGTATACAACCTGCAATTGGTTATCCTCCAGCTTATCAGAAAATCCAACCCTGGAAATAAGAAAACTTTATTTCAGTTTATTAGATTTTAACGCGTACACTTGTAAGAATGGATCTTTTTGGTAAGTTGTTTGTTGTCTGTTGTCCAAGACAAGAAGGATTGACGAAGGAGTTTTTCAGATTTGTTACCAACTGGAGACAGTCCTGACTGGAAATAAGAATAGTTCTTTGTATAAAGAACGTTTTTCTCTGGAGTAATATAATTTCCAAGAGAAACATCGTCCAGAGTTTCTGTGGGCATTGTGGACAAAGAATAATCAAAACAAAGACGCAGCCATCTTGGATTTGTGTCTGGCATATTTCTGCACCAACCCGTATATCTGCTACATATAACCACTAACAAATCTGAATTCAGAATAAAGAATAAACAAAAACTTGTATAGATAGTACGTAATACACCAAGAAATATAAAACACTTACAAATAATTCAAAGCAACATGATGATGGTAAAAATGATTTTAAAAAAAAATAGGCCAATCGCATATATATAGCCTTCTAACACACAACGGACTCATACTTTCAAAATTTTTATCCTTTTTGCAAATGTTCATGTTTTTCCCGAGACAACCAAACGAGCACTTTCCTTTTTCATTCCATTCAAGGCTGCTCATGAACATTTCATTAACAAATCAAAGAATTAATTTCGAAAATTACCAATCTGGATTTTATTATCTTTTTTTTTATTAAATGGTAAGTACATTTGTACGCATTTGAATGGCTTTGGTCCTAATGCTTTTGAAAGTTTTAATGTTCGTCGAATTGGTTCCAACAATTATAAATAGTATATTTCTATATAAATGTTCTAATTAGCCTCACCCATCTGCGTGAAAAAAAGCTTATCTTATGACAATTTGGGGGCTCAAATGAAACATTAAAATACTTCAATAAGTAAGACAAGAAGTTTAAGAAACGTTAAAACTCTTAAATTGGGTCAATTTTGTTTAAATTGCTAAAACTGATCATTATAATGATCAAATTAAATAATTTAAATCTTATTCTATTATTTAAAAAATATTTCAACAAATGACAGTCAAAAAGGGTAAAAGTAAAATTGTTCAAAATAAATGTGTAATTTTGATGACAAATTGCTCCAAAATCTAAAGTTTAATTGTAAAACGATACCCAGATGTCTTAAGATATATGTTGATTGTGATGAAGGTTATAATTTTGTTAAAGAGGACAGGAATTTATTATCTTTGGTCGAAATATATATATTATATATATATATATATATATATATATATATATATATATATATATATATATTAAATATATTATAAAACAAAAGATTATGATTATGTGATTAATGTAACTATGAAAAAATTACATGATTCTAATTTGGCGAATGTAATTTCGATTTCAAAATTTCCATTGAAAATATATTCATTGCATGTTTTAAAAAAAAGCACAAAAGATCTTTCATAGAATTTGGTGGTAAAAGTGAAGGTGGGTTAACACGTGTAAATTGCCGTGGTTAATAACTATGAATTTTGATATGACTACTATTATATAAAATATATCAACCTACCAGATGATGTTAAAATTTGAAGATAAGACATTTAACTTTCACCTCTACTCAAAATTATGACACTACAATGTATACAATATATTTTTTAATTCAACATCTCGAATTTAAATAAAGTTAAAAGGAATACAACATAAAAATGACACATGACATTCTTTTTCTAAAAGTAGATGATATCATTGTAGAGAACATAAGAAAATGTAATGAAATCTTACATGATAGCGAATATGCTTACTATAGTCTAATGAAACATAAAAAATAAAACTTACACGCCGTAAAGTTCTATATTTGTGGCTTCTAAATCTATTCTTAATAAAAAAAAATATTTGTTTGGTTCTATTCGTTTTTTCAGTTGCAAAAGTATTGAGTATAATTTGAATTGAAACATTTTCATTTGGCTTGAGCGAGGTCACTCAACGCAAAGAAAGGGACTCATTTTTTGCTTTTTAAAGATAATATAGAAATGGCCTTAACCCAACACTAGATAACAAGTTATCTTTAATAAAAATGAAGATACGATTGACAACTATATTAACGATTTATCCATTTTCAATGTATTTTTTGAAATTTAAATATTAATGCATATTTCTAATTTCATGAACCGAAAGAACAGCAGGTAGAATATTAAATATTCCTTTAATCTCATTAAACACTGTTTCAAACAAACTAATTCATTTAATAATACGGAGGATACGTAGGAAAATATTTTAAAGAAGTGGCTTTTGCTTGATGCCATCATTTATAATTTTATATCGTATTGATCCATTTTCCACCCTTTATCAAAATAAAATACAAAATACGTATGGAGGAAACGAATTTAGAAATACCATAAACAAATTAACCACCATGGATGCATGGTGTTATAAAACAAATGGAAAAGAAAAAACTATTCAATTTTGGAATTCCAGTGTATCAAACTTAAACTAACAAAATGACGCAAACAGAACATTAAACGAAGACTATCCCCTTGATAAAAAGCTCATATACACAGATGTTCAATTCAGTGGCAAAAAGCAGAAAAAAAGAAGCTGTTTTATTGCATTAAATTATTTATAGATATTAAAATTTTGAACATGAGAGAAATTCGTTCAAGAAGGTTATGTGTACCTCATGGTAGACGTTGAAAACTAACGACGAAGACAGTTTTTTAAAAGAATTATAGGAACACACACAAGCAGTTGTCTTCTATGATCAGTGATCAATGATGATTCATCATTATATCAACCAGAACACATGTTAACAAAGGCATACTCAGTAGAACGTTGTATGAATATAGTTTTCTCGATATTTTATCATGTAAATAATGAAAACACTGTTAGTATTAATTACTAGTATGTAGACGTATTTTCGCATAGTTGTTTTAATGGTGACAAAATTAAATAAATGAAAATATCTTAAGATACAATTGTATCTAAAATAGTAGGTACCTGAAAACTAATTTAATAATACATATTTATTCTTGTCACAGGTAATATTGAAACACATTAATACCTCTGAAACAAATCTAACAGTAGAGTATGAATATATAAATCTCAATTCAAACTATCATTTCTCTGCTTTAAGTCTATCGTTTGATAATTGATATGTTCTATGTAGTTAGACTGATTTCAAACTTAAAAATCAATCAATAAATCAATTAACAAGAAAAGGTGGAAGGTAAAACAAATGATTCTGAATTTTATTTATTCACAAAAAAAACTTAACATTACACAAACAAAAACAACAACATATTCTGGACTCCAGATATCAAGATGCTCACAGGGAAGGCTTGGTTTTTCCATCTGTAAAGATAAAGCGCAAGGTAGTCAAAATTTACTTTTAACATTTTAAAATCAGATAGCATATAAAATTGATTATAGACATTTTGAGTAACACAAACCTAAAAGACTGTTACGAACAATGAAAAATATTTACATTTGTTACAGATGGTATAAGCAGATTTTAATAAAGAAGAAAATATCCAGGCTTCTGATAAAGTTAATATCCTGTTTACAAATGACAATATTTACTTTAATAAAGTAAGTAAATTTTAACTTTGATGATTTCAATATTTAAATAACACATTTCTCATTACTTTTTTTTCAACCGTAATAGCTCCAGTCCCTGGAATTGTCCCATGATTCAGATGATTCTGAAGAACTCGGCCGGTATCTTTTGTAGGCATCTGATGTTGTGAACATAGTCACAGCCAGTACCAACAGGACGAGGAAAACAAACAGGCTATAGGAGAACTGCATCTTGAATACCTTAAGCAAGAAAGAAATCTAAGATATATACTTTGATTTTATGAATATCTCCACAATGAAAGAATGCTATTCTTTTTATAATTCATCCTTTTTTTACTAGCTATACTTTGATAGGTACATAGGCTGAGAGATTAAAATCTTACCTGGCAGACGTTGATCAGGACTTAACAATTCTGATAACAAACACATGGTTGTGCTCGCTTATATACCATTGCAGTTGCAGATATTTTATCCGAGTCAAAAGTCAATGAATGGAATATCTAGTAACCTTGTTTATAGATTAACTTAAATGTTGTATGGTACATCTTGTACGGATGTTGCAACCTTTATTTAACCGGTATGCTTGACATGGCAATGACTGTAGAGGGGGTTTCCATTTCTTCCCACGGAATGTTTTTCTTATATTTCTGAATGTTATTAAACATTGAATAGTGTATTTAACTTTTTTCCTGAAATATGATTTCACTGAATAGGTGTGCAAGTACGTCGCTAGATTTTTTTCATTTATACCGACATTTCTCATATCAATTGGATGATAATCAAAATACGAATTGGGGGCTAAACAAAATATTACTATATTCATATATGTACATATATGCGTGATACTACTACTTTTAAAATATACAAAAAATAACTTTATCGAAAAATGCAAATCATTATTTATATGCCAAAAAATATGATTGCAATGAGATTTCAAGGAAGACATACTCGTAAAATAAAGAGACCTAAATTTTTAGAAGTTTAATTTTTAAACAAGTTGAAACTGAAAAAAGCACAAAAAAGAATGCAATATGTTTTTATATGGTTTTTTCATTTCAAAGTCGAAGTCAATAAAGAACGCTGTAGTATGTATTCCTAGTGAAATAAATAAGTGTGAATTAAAAAACCCATGTTGTGCCCTAATGAACTCGTGCTTACGTGCATTATCCCATATCAACTGAAAATAACAGAGGAAAAAATTAAGAAAAAAATTATCCTCAAGCATTCTCAAATATTTGTAAATCTAAGATGCTCAAATAATATTTTCTTTTGATGTCTATCTGAAAATGTTGTGAAATGATGCCCATAATGTAATTATTTTAATGAAGCATACTAGATTTGCTTTCAAATATATTCCAAACTGCAGAATGCTTAATAAATGTCAAAAAATAAATATTTGTTTATAATGGCCTTGCTTATCTGACATGAAACTAAATGTTGTCTTGTTGTGTCATCTCATGACACAGTCTAAATTAAAACATTATATGCAGGATATTCTGATCTCTGTATCTTACATTGGTTTGGTTATCTGTACTTGATCTCGAAATCAGAAAAAAAATTTGTTGAGAAACATTTATTACATTCCTTGACTTTTAACTGACGTTATTATTCTGCAGTCTGAAAATGTATATAAGCAAATAAAACCAAATCTATCTTTATCAGAATTTCTTTTGTCTGAAAAAGAGAATCAATGGGATAATGTAAATGAAGTTTTAAAAAATCAACATGCGAGCTTGCTTGTATCGTAATAAACCTAGAGGACGTACTAGTATAATCAACTACCTTAGGATGGATGAGCCCATGGGAGCGTTATAAAACCAACGGGATTTCTTCATAATATACCGCTGAAATCAGTCTACTAGAGAAATTCCATGAGTTTCAATATATCAATAGATAAGACTCACAAGTTGTGCATTTTCTTTGCAAAAAGAAGTATGGTTTAACTCTATTTTGACATTTTGAGGGGTCAGTGGCAAAAGGAAAAAAATCTAAGAACATAATATTTGTAAGCAGGGGAGGGAGGGGCGGTAGCTCACCCAGAAATTGAGCACACTTTTCTATTACGACTTCATGAATTACAATTTTGTATAAGCTTCAATACCTCAGCCATGATATTGCAACATTCTATTAGATAGCAGTCAGAGTTGATTTTCAACTAAAAAAGCTTGAAAATTAAAACACACACCAACCGCTACAACAAAGAGTAAATAAAACACAACTCAAAAAAATAACTAAAACCAACGTTTTTGTAAAAGGCAACTTCGACTGGTTAAAGATAACTATTTGCAGCATTTTTCACGCAATTCATATCTTGTATTTTGTCTAACGATGGGGAAACAGTTGTATTTTGCGGTAACTCCATGATGTAAGTTATTTACTCGTTGCCTGTTTTGGTATTTCAACATGTCAATTGTAATGGAATACAAATTTACTATTTCAAACGATGTAGACTTCCAATTAGTCAATATTTCAGAGTTCAAATACTACAGAGAACAAGATAAGAATGCTTTAGGATACAACATGCGAATTCGTTTTCTCGAAAATGCGACATGAGATTCGCAACGAAAAATAATGTTTTAAAAAATGGTGATTCAGAAGAAAATAAAGAATGTAATGTTTACTTAAATATAGAGATGTTAGCACCAGCCTACAATGCTTTAATGAAGCTACGTCATGCAAATGATGTATAACTTGCATTAGTATGCAGTGCACATACTTACGTATATATGCCGATATAAAGGAATTCATACAAAGGACGAAGACAAAACTTAAGGTACATGTAACTCCCTACCTATAAAACCATGGGTTCAAAGTTAAAACCTTCACTTTTTTTTTTAAAACTTATTGGACCTGAATTTCATCAAAAAATAAATTAAATATATATGTATCCATACTATTTAAGATGTAAGGTAATAAAAAACAAAAGCTGAAATTATCATCTGAAAATCACACTTTTTTTTGTTTAAAAATTAAATATAAGTGGATGGATATTTGTTTGTCTATTTAAATTTTATTGCTTACTATGCCAGAAAACTGAAATTAATTTAAAAAAAAGAAAAAATTGTTTACATTAGAAAAATTATAGCATTTAGATATATCACTTAGAGAAAAATAGAAAAGAGTTATTTCCCTTTGTCATTATTGAATAATGTCGAATAGGATGAAAAACACTTATCAAATATCTCCAAGTAAACAATGATTTGAATTTTTGATGTGCACCTATGATAACATAGAAATTACAAATCTAATTGCAAGAATTTTAATGAATTCATGGGTTATGTAAAATGTATGACGTAACAGGAGGGTGGATTTACTTTAAAGACTCCAGAAAAAAAGTTATAAAGTGATGAAACGCAAATATCCTTACCCTATACTAACATATGTTATCTTAAAAGGTTATAACCAGTATGAAATGAATGTTTTAAATTTGAATTGAGAAAGGAAAGTATTTCAAAGTACGTATTTTTCTTGTTATCAACACATATGTCGCATTAATTTTGGATAGTTCCGATAGTTCCTTGTATTTTTTTGCAATGTATTGTACTTATGGTATAAATATAGCCTTGAATCAAAACAGGGTAACACGTATCTAAATTTCGTTTTACCGTTTAATGTCAATGCATTCAGTTGCACATTTAAAGCCTTCAGCAGTGTTGCATTTAAGATGACGTTTTCCCCTTTGTTATAATATTTTGGTATGAAAGCCAGTGTAAGTAAAAAGGTCTAAAAACAAAGTTAACAAAATCTTTAATGCAATATATATTGTCTAGTCATTGGGTAAGACTTTGAATAATTCATGTCGGGAAACAATTTGTGCTCGGTAAAGTTATGAAACAGATAAAATGAATTTAGTCATACTATACATGATACAAACATTTTCAACTTTATGTATAGTTTTAAAATACGAATTTAATGATAAATATTGCTAAATAAATATTTAGTTAATGTATTCAGTTTCATTTTTTTTGTATCAATATTTATATTCTTAAATGAAGAACTTGAATTTAAGCAACAAACCTTTTTTGACATATAATATCTCTAAGAAAATGGGTAACAACACTGAATATAAAACGCTAAATTAATTTTGTAAAAAAGCAGAAAATATTGCTATTTAAATACTTATTTCAGACTCAAAAAACCCTTAAATTTCTTATTTGAACATGAAAGCAAACTGAAAACTTTGGTTTTAAGAAAATTATATATGTTATTTGTTGCAGATTATAAAATGCTGGTATATATCAAAACCCAAAATTAATAAGATATGTGCTTTTGCGTCATTGATGAACCTTATATTATACAATTAAGAAATTGAATTTAAAAATGGAATCGTGGAATCATCTGTTCGTGGCTTTCGTAAGTAATCCTTTCCCACAAAATTTCATCATCACAAATATTTAGACAGGCATTTGTTTAATTTTCATTAAGATCATCCTGATTGCACGAATTCACGTTTCTACGAACCAGGGAAATTTTGGTTACCCAATAATAGTTTTAAATTTTAAACGTAACCACCGTCAAAATTATGAATTTTCAGGGGTAAAACACCAAAAATAGTATACAGGCATTATAGTCAATAAGTGATTAGTGTGATACATTTGAATATTCAAAGAATCTATATAGATCATTTGTGTAAAACGTCCGTTTCCCTTTTACATACACAAAGTAAATGACGGTAAACGTTAAAATATACTAATTCAGTTTCAATTAATCAACCCCTTCTTTATCACCGATACATTTTAATAAAGGATAAAGTAAAAAAATTCTTTTATTCATCAGTCTTTATTGATATACATAGATAATGTAGAAACTTATTTTTGTAACAATCTGAATAACCGAAACCAAGAAAGGTGGAAACCGAAGCCAAAGGAACCACTGTCTGAAAGTAGAAGTAATGTATCATAAACCTCTGATTTTATATATTTCTAATAAATAATTGATTGAAATTTTTAGAAACCTAACAGAAATATTGACATAACATTGTTAAAGTGCTAATTAACTAGATTTTGATATAGATTTTTAAAAAATTAGAAAGCAGAACTTACGAAGTTTAATCGCCAAAGCTCCATGAGTTGTCATATGAGCCATAACCTTTCCAGTATCGCCTGGGTTTCCACCAGTATCTATAGGCTTCTGATGAAGTGAACATAGTCACAGCCAGAACCAACAGGACGAGGAATACAAACAGGCTAAAGGAGAACTGCATGTTGATTGCCAAGCAAGCTGTAAAACATAAAACAAAGACAAAATGCAATATTTTAGTGAAGAAAAGTTATCATCTAATAATTTAATTCTGATAGTAACGCCTCATTTGATTGGCTAAAAAAATTCATATATATCGTATAACATAACTTGCCTACGTCACAATACGACGCACGTGCGAAGCGTATTAATCCACTTGACGTTACGTTTAAATTTTGTACAACTTGACATATTTTAACTAATTAATGGGCCTTATTTTATGATTTAAATAGAAAATTAAATTATAAGGAATAAATTTAATTTCTAGCTATGTTATACGAGTATATAACATAACTTGGAACAGTATAAAGCGTAAAAGTTATGTTATATCGTATAACGTAGGTAGAAATTAAATTTATTCCTTAAACAAAGATGGTTCCATCTTAGCCCTTATCTAAATAAGATATCAAAATAAAAATTTGGACGGATTATTTAATTAATTAACAGTATTACAAGACGGCTTACATTTCATGTTAATCTAGGTTTGAGCTTAAAGTTGAATTTTTAATTTACATTGGAACAATTGAATGTTGATTGCTAAACACATTATTTCAAAAATGCACTGAAGCAATAAACATTATTCCGACAAAAAAGGAATATACAAAGTTGAACGTAACGTCAACGATAATAATGAATATATATATAAAAATTCGAGCACTCTTACCTGTATTCCAAATGATCAGGATTTTTCTGATGCACGGAGATTGTTTCGCTCACTTATATAACACTATCCAGCTTGTTAAGTTAAATGTCACTGCATGTATGAAATATTTTCAATATTCTCGGTATAATTTCGAATAATGACGTCACTAGATGACCTCTACAATCATGTAAAACACAAAAGATTTAAGATAAGCCAACTAAGTATTTGGTACTAGTATGTGAAAACCAAAGTGTTTGTATCGGCTTGTTATTCAATCAAACTCTTTACTAGATTTAAATTAGTTGGAAAATAAACGACATCACATGACATCAAACGAACAGCAAAGAAATATTCATCGGCTTCGTACATACAATTTAGCACAGATACTTTTTGACATTGTCATTGGATGTGACAATCTGAAAGATTTTCCGATGTTAATCCAAAATTATTGTTTTCATTTGAATAAACTACCTGATATCGAAATTAAATTGGCATTATATCCCCGACCTACGACTGAAAAATTTCCTGTAATTGCTTTTAACCAGAATTTGCTTTTGAGGTAAAACAAATGGTTGGAAAATAAATATTGCTCTTATTTTTAGTGTTTGATATAAATTTTCAGTTATATAACAGCGTATTTAATCTTTATTCTCCTTGATTTAAAGATATGCACGTATTGATTTCGGCTTCGTACTAATTTTAAACGGAAGTTGGGTAGATATCACAATTTCAAACGGTGAATGGTTTATTTAATAATATTATCAAATTTCAAAGTCTATCTTCAAATGAAACCTTCTTTTTTTATTTTCTGACAGCATTGATAAGTTAAATTGTAACGCATATTGTTGCAAAATCATGTAATCTAATTCATCTAATTCTTCAAGGTTGTCGGTAGCAAGGGACCTTACATTTATTTATAAGTTACTTCTGTTTTAAATACAAATGTGTATCAATGTTTAACTCAACCCTGACCTTTTCTGTATGCCGATACGGCAAACCACAGTTGTTTGTTTTACTTTACATTTTTTATGGATATGTTTTAGTGTGGTACCTTCGACTTTAATCTCGTGGGTTATACAAAGAAACTGTCAAAGGAATATTTATCAATCTAAAATGTACTTTAAGATTTTACAGTCATAAACGTTAATTTGCAACTCATTATACACAAGTATTCTTAAAAATGTTATGATTTACTATTCTTCTACCAATGAAACGCATGTTCATACAATACACATGACAAAAATCTACATGTAGTCACCCCCCCCCCCAAAAAAAAAAATAAATTCAGTAATCTATGCATAAAATTAAAAAATCGGCTGATTATATCACTATTTTTTTTTCACTATTGCCTGAGGCAAAATCAAACATCATTTCTCATAATATATAAAATATGAAAACAAAGTACATGTAATTATCTAAATAAATAATTTTCATAATTAATACATGAGTATGTTCTAAAAAGTTTATATTATGTGAACTTGTTAACTGTAATATTGATATAGAATATTTACGTCTGAAAAGACAGATTAATCAAATTTTTAAACCATACTGTATATCAATTAATATCAACAATGAGACATTTAATAAACGAAACAAATGGTTGTGCAATAGTTATTAAGAAGTCATAAATCCACGTATGTCCCTTTGAATTTTAATCAAACACATAGACATCAACGTTTTTGCTTTAACATTAGTTCATAGAAGAGATAAATGAAACCCCACGGGTTTCAATATATTAAGAGATAAGACTCACAAGTTGTGCATTTTCTTTGGAAAAAGAAGTATGATTTAATTGAATCTATTTTGACATTTTTAGGGGACAGTGGCAAATGATAAAAAGCTGAGAACAAAATATGTGTAAGCAGGGGGAGGAAAGGGCGGTAGCTCCCCCAGAAATTGAGCTCACTTTTCAATTACGACTTTATGAATTACAATTTCGTATTAGCTTCAATACCTCCGCCTTGATATTGCAATTATACTTACAAAACATACTATTAGATAGCAGTTAGAGCTGATTTTCAACTCAAAGAGCTTGAAAAATAAAACACATACCAACCGCTACACCAAAGAGTAAATAAAACACAACTCATTAAAAAGAAACCCACGAAAACCAACGTTTTAATTTGTAAAAGGCAACCTCGACCGACAATATGGTTAAAGTGTTACTGTGTTTGATAACTAGTTGCAGTATTTCTCAAGCAATTCATGTCTTGTATTTTGTCTAATGATTGGGAATTAGTTGTATTTTGCGGTAACTTCATTATGTAAGTTATGTTTTCGTTGCCTGCTTTGGTATTTCAACATGTTAATTGAAATGAAATACAAATTTACTATTTCAAACTATATAGACTTCCAATTAGTCAATATTTTAGAGTTCAAGTACTACAGAGAACAAGATTAGAATGCTTTAGGATACAACATGCGAATTTTTTTCTCTCTCTAAAATGTAATGTATATAATGTATAATTAAATATAGAGATGTAAGCATGAGCCTCCAGTGCTTTAATGAAGCTACAACGGAGGGTTGAGGTAAGAACGCCGGGAGCTTCCCCTTGAATCCACTACTGAGGCTTCTCTATCATCGTACAAACCTTCAAGTGTGTGTATTTCTTTCAGTAATTCCTTTAAAACGTTTTAAAGAAATGTTTTAATTTAAAAGTACATAATTTTTATGGATTTGGAGAAAAACACATGATGTATCGTATTGTAGTATATGACGTCACACCTTTATGACGTTATAGTATACAGACAGAGCAATTGCGATCATAGAAAAATAATTGCAGTTCCTCCGTTTGGACTTACAGTGGGAAAGAACAATGGATATGCAAATATAACATTTTAAAGGAATTAATGTTATAACATATCATTGATTCTGCTAACAAATCTATGTGAATTGAAAAGATACATTACAGTCTGAATAATTATTTTTGATGCAATAGCTAAATATCAAGGTCAAGGCCAATACAGGGTGTTTGCGAGTGGTAAAATGCAAATATCAGCAGAAACAAACTAATTTTTAAAAAACGTATGGTGCATAAAAAGTATATGTCAAATACTCCAGTGAATTTGCAGGACATTAAAGCTGGTACCAGAATGATATTACATGTACTTTGTTCGGCGAACATGAACGAGGGTATCATGTGGATTTGAACTCGGGATCTATGGTTCACAAGCCTGATACTTTAACACCTGAGTCATGAGGGTATATGTTTAAACAAATTGATCGATACAAACAATTTTACAAACATTAAAATCACCATCTTATGAGACTGTTAAATTAAAAGTATAAATATTGATATAAAGAACTACCCTTTAATGAGGAAGAAAAATAAATGTTGTTTAGATTATTAGATTTTTATCTACAGAAATTTCTCCGCAGCAAGGTGAAATGCAGCTAATTAAAACTGGTTTACCAGTGTAAGAAACTAATAACCGAATCCCCTGTATATAGTCTTAAGCTTAGATTGTGCCATCAGATGACAATACAGGACAATCTTAGTTATGTCAGATAAGCAAGGTCATTTTTTGGACCTAAGCATTGTGAAGATTGGAGTATATTTAAATGCAAATATAGTATGATTACGTGCACTGTACCTATTACATAAAATACTTTTTATAAGGGTATATCAAGAGTAAATATTTTTAACTCAGACTTATTTATATGTATTTTACCCTCCCTCTCTTTCATTCTCTCTCTCTTTCTTTCATTCTCTCTCTCTCTCTTTCTTTCATTCTCTCTCTCTCTCTCTCTCTCTCTCTCTCTCACATTAAATTAAAAATTACCGTGGAATTATCATGTTCGTGGGTAGCTAATTTTCGTGGCTACCGTAGGTAACCCTTGCACACAAACTTTCATTCGCACGAATATATAAACAAGCATTTGTTTGATTGTTATTAAGATTGTCCTGATTACACGTAATAACGTTTATTCTACAAACCGGGAAAATTGGTTACCCAATAATAGAAACCAATACAAATAAAAATGGTTTCAGAAATGTTTTCATTTATTTTTTTATCTTTTAAACGTAACCACCGTCAAAATTATGAATATTCAGGGGCAAAACACCAAGAAAGTATAAAGGTATCATACTTGCTGATAAGTTTGATACATTTGAATATTTAAAGAATCTATATTGATTATTTGTGTAAAACGTCCGTTTCCCTCTTACATACACAAAGTAAATGACGGTAAACGTTAAAATATACCAATTCAGTTTCAATTAATCGACACTTTCTTTATCACTGATATATTCTAATAAAGGATAAAAAATTTTTATTCATCAGTCTTTATTGATAAACATAGATAATGTATAAACTTATTTTTGTAACAATCCGAATAACCGAAACCAAGAAAGGTGGAAACAGAAGCCAAAGGAACCGCTGTCTGAAAATAGAAGCAACGTATCTTAAACCTCTGATTTGATATATTTCTAATGATTAGTTGATTGAAATTTAAAAAAAAACCCAGAAAGATTAAAATGACATTGTTAAAGTACTAATTAACTAGTTTTTGATATAGCTTTTAAAAAAGTTAAAAAGCAGAACTTACGAAGTTTAATCGCCATAGCTCCATGAGTTGTCATATGAGCCATAACCTTTCCAGTATTGTCTGGGTTTCCACCAGTATCTATAGGCTTCTGATGAAGTGAACATAGTCACAGCCAGGACCAACAGAACGAGGAAAACAAATAGGCTAAAGGAGAACTGCATGTTGATTGCCAAGCAAGCTGTAAAACATAAAACAAAGACAAAATGCAATATTTTAGCGAAGAAAAGTTATCATCTAATAGAACTGAATTATTATAAAGTTAAAACAGTCTTCACCTATTCTAATTACTGTCAAGAGAACAAAAAAAAAACGAAACAAGGGTAAGATCAGAGCGGTGTATCTTTTTGTTTTACCACAATTTTGGTTCCATCTCAGCCCTTATCTAAATAAGATGTCAAAATTGAAATTTGGACGGATTACTAAATTATTTAACAGTATTACAAGACGGCTTACATTTCATAATAATCTAGGTTTGAGCTTATAGTTGAATTTTTAATTTACATTCGAACAAACGAATGTTGATTGCTAAACACATTATTTCCAAAATACACTTAATCCGACAAAAAAAGAATATACACAGATGAATCTAACATCAAATATAATAATGAATAAATAAAAATTCGAGCACTCTTACCTGTATTACAAATGATCAGGATTTTTCTGATGCACGGAAAATGTTTCGCTCGCCTTTATAACACTGTCCAGCTTGTTAAGTTAAATGTCACTGCATGAATGAAATATTTTCAATATTCTCGATATAATTTCGAATAATGACGTCACTAGATGACCTCTACAATCATGTAAAACACAAAAGATTTAAGATAAGACAACTAAGTATTTGGTGCTAGTATGTGAAAACCAAAGTTTTTGTATCGGCTTGTTATTCAATCAAAATCTATACTATGAAACGTCTAGTTATAAGAAGCGAAACGTATATTTATGGATACCTGATAGATACACCTCCTTAATAAGCAACGTAACACCGATCTGAGGAATAGAAAAGGTCATTTATTGATATAAATAAATGACAAATATAAAACAATCCAAAATGCATGGAATAACTACTGCAAAATAAACAAATTAAGTCATGGCACAATTTATAAACAATTATGCAAAACTCGGAGATCCTGTGTTACGTAAAAAGAACAATTATATTCAACTTTTTTGACTAGCAAATTACATACAATATCAAGGTATATATAAGTAACACAAAATTGTGTAAAAAGATGGGTTACTCAAACTCCAGTCAAAATTTTTACTCCACATACGCCACATATACCTATAAAGATTTTACAGTCATAATTGTTAATTTTCAACTCATTATACACAACTATTCTTAAGAATGTTATGATTTACTATTCTTCTACCAATGAAACGAATTTTAATACAATATACATGACAGAAATCTACATGTAGTCACCCAAAACAATAATTCAGTAATCTATGCATATAATAAAAAATCGGCTGATTATATCACTATTTTTTTTCACTATCGCCTGAGGCAAAATCAGGCATCATTTCTCATAATAGATAAAAAATGAAAACAAATTACATATAATTATCTAAACAAATTATTTTCATAATTAATAATTAATGAGTATGTTCTAAAAAGTTTAAATCATGTGAACTTGTTAACTGTAATATCAATATAAAATATTTACGTCTGAAAAGACGGATTAATCAAATTTTTAAACAATACTAACCATACTGTATATCAATTAATATCAATAATGAGACATTAAATAAACGAAACAAATGGTTGTGGAATAATCATTAAGTAGTCGTAAATCCACGTATGTCCCTTCGAATTTTAATCATACACATAGACATATACGTTTTTGCTTTATCATAATTGCATAGAAGAGATAAATTTACAAATGTAGAGAAATCCCATGAGTTTCAATATACATTTGTATTAATAGATAAGACTCACAAGTTGTGCATTTTCTTCGCAAAAAGAAGTATGATTCAATTGACTCTATTTTGACATTTTTAGGGGACAGTGGCAAAAGATGAAGAGCTGAGAACAAAAAATTTGTAAGCAGGGGAGTGAAGGGCTGTAGCTCCCCCAGAAATTGAGCACACTTTTCAATTACGACTTTATGAATTGCAATTTTGTGTTAGCTTCAATACCTCAGCCTTGATATTGCAATTATACTTACAAAACATTCTATTAGATAGCAGTCAGAGTTGATTTTCAAATCAAATAGATTGAATAATAAAACACATACCAACCGCTACACCAAAGAGTAAATAAAACACAACTCAAAAACAAAAAACAAAAACAAAACTAAAACCAACGTTTTTAATTTGTAAAAGGCAACCTCGACTGACAATGTTGTTAAATGTTAAATGAAATACAAATTTACTATTTCAAACTATATAGACGTCCAATTAGACAATATTATATTCATAGTTCAAATACTACAGAGAACAAGATAAGAATACTTTAGGATACAACAGGCAAAAGTTTTTTTCTCTCGAAAATATAATGCATATAATGTTTAATTAAATATAGAGATGTAAGAACGAGCTTTAAAGCTGACATGAATTCATAAATACGCATTACTTCCCTTTTATCTCCGACTACCACCCTATTAGTTGTCGATTTCTATTGTTCTGCTCATCGCTACACACCCCCTATATAAGGCCGAGAGCCCTCGTCATGCTTCACCGCATTCAGGAATTTCATACACCCGAACACGTTACCTTGGACGAAAAGACTTGTAAAAACGCGTTTTGAACAAAAATAATAGGACATCCACTTCACTGGCAAGATATATCCAATAAACGACGAAACAAGACAGACTGAAATCCAGGCGCAGATACTTCAGAAATTCCTCGATAATTGTAGACCGTTTTCCTCTGTATGTTATAACATCGCACATGCGCAAACCACACACTGTGGCAGATTGAGCAATGTCAATTATCGCATGGATTTTATAAACGGGGAGTTTTTGTAGGAACGGATAGAAACGTTGTTAATTTCTGGGATTTACTATCATTTAGCTACTGTGTTGCATGTAGTGTCGCCAGGGTTTTCAAGAAGATGCAGACGTTATGCACTCTGTATGAACGACAAACGTGTTCGATGTGCATGCGAAGTAAGGCAGCACTGTCTGTGCAAAAAAATACAGATACCTTGGACATCCTTTCAAAGAATAAATATATTTTGTATTTCATTGATTGTTGTTTTCTTTATTCTTTATTACTACATTTTACTACATGTACAATGTGTAGTTCATGCATTTAGAAGTTCGTGCAACGTGAATGCCTCGGTCGGAAAGCAACCGACCGTAACTTTCTCAACCGGTATATATACCCCAGTGGCAGTAGAGGAGCGATCGAAACTAATATGGCGACCAAATGCTTTTATGAATTCATGTCAGCTTTAATGAAGCTACACTGGAGGGTTGGATTGGGAGGATCAGGTGCTTCCCCTTAAATTCGCTACTGAGGCTTCTCTATCTTCGTACAAACCTTCAAATATTTTAATTGTTCAATCATTCGATTAAGAAAATGTCGATACCCCTTTGTCTCTTCAAGAGCGTAAGTGTTTTCAGGATACCAGACCGAGTATGATGATTGCAGAAAACGAATTAAAGTCATTTGATAAAATAATGTTTTTCATAAAAATACTGTTCTTCAGTTTCTTTGAAAGTTGCATTAGTATGCAGTGCACATACTTATATATATATGTCAATATAAAAGAGTTCACAAGGACGAAGACAAACTTTAAGACTCCAGAAAAACATCATGCAGTGGTGTAACGCGAATATCCTTACCCTATGCCACAAGGTAACATATTTCATTTTATGAGGTTACAATCATTTTGAAATTCTTATGAATGTTTTAAATTTAAATTTGAAAAGGAAAGTATTTCAAAGTACATATTTTTCTTTTTATTACCACATATGCTGCATTACTTTTGGATCATTCCATCAATTTCTTTCAATGTATTGTGCTTATGGTATAAATATAACCTTGAATCAAAACAGGGTAACATGTATCTACATTTTGTTTTACCGTTTAATGTCAATGCATTCAGCTGCACATTTTAAGCCTTCAGTAGTGTTGCATTGATGGTGATGTCTTCCCTTTTATTGTAATAATTTGGTACCGGTTTTGTTCCAGTGTAATAAAGAACCCCCTTTAAATGTCTTTAAAAAGTGAACAAAATCCATTATACTATAGATATTGGAATACATTTAAATGCAAATATAATATGATTATCTGCACTGTAACTATTACAGAAAATACTTTTTATAAGGGTATATCAAGATTACTTAAGAAATGAACTCAGTGTCTACCCAAGTTATACGAGTATAACCTGGGTTGGGCAATTTACGCTTTAAGCGAAGCAGATTATAGAAAACTGTAAATTGCTCCAACCCAGGTTATAGGAGTATAACTTGGGGAGATATTGAGTTCATAAATATTCCTAATAGTTTAATTTTCTGCAATTTGCCGTAGAAATTTAACGAGGCCGGGTCTAATTTGTTCTGCCCTAGATTTTTGGATGACATTTTTTACATGAATTTTTACTGATATAATTATTATTTTAAGATTAAAAAATAAGACATTTACCACACCGTTTATTTAAGGGGTCATCTCAAAGTTTGTTAATCTTTAACATAGGACCCTATGGGATTTTGCAGTAAATGTATCAATTTTGCAAATTTTTTACATTTTTTTTAAAACTTCTGCCCTAGGGATTTCTTTTTTTGTTCTACATATTAAAGTTATTGCTAAAAGGCATCAAATGGTCAAATAAAAAAACCTTTTACCTCCTGGTTTGTTCCAGGGGTCTTATCAAAGTTGATTTTTGTATTCCCAATTTTCCAGATTCGTCAGATAATGGCTATTTTTTATTTGACAAAGGCGGAAAGGGCGATCTATATAGTATTATTAAAACATTGAGACATATTTAAGTAATAAAAAGATATATAACATCACATATTAAGGGTCATTAATATAAAATACATGGTTACTGTCTTGAAATATATGAATTAAGCTATATTTACGCGGGTTAAGAAAACGTGACAGAGGGCTATGCTTGCTGAATCCTCTTCACGTTTTCGACCCGAGCCCAAATATACTTATACTTTGAGACATTTATGTTTATTCTACAATATAACATAAATTTTACGCATCAAACGAGCTATTTTCAACAAACTTCGCTGAATATCTGCAGTTGAAGCTATCACACCATGGCGTCAACCAAGCAAAAAGATGACGTCACAATCCAAATGAAACGCTGCGCGAAAGCGTGCGTACTCGTTCTGTACCCGGCCTCGTTAAACGTAACGTCAATCGGATTAGTACGTTTTTAACGTTGGTGCATTATGACGTATCTTGTGATGCAATAAGCAGGTTATACATATTTAACTAAATTTTTCTATCCAATCAAATGCCGCGCTACAACCAGAATTAAATTATATATATATTTTTAACTCAGACTTATTTATATGTATTTACTCTCTCTCTCTCCCTCTCTCTCTCTCTCTCTCTCTCTCTCTCTCTGATATTGAATTAAAAATTAATGTGGAATTATCATGTTCGTGGGTAGCTAATTTTCGTGGCTATCGTAGGTAGCCCTTGCACACGAACTTTCATCCGCACGAATATATAAACAAGCATTTGTTTGATTGTTATTAAGATTATCCTGATTACACGAAATAACGTTTATTCTAAGAACCAGGAAAATTGGTTACCCAATGATAGCAACCCACGCGAATAAAAATGGTTTCACAGAAGTTTTCATTCATTTTTTATCTCTTAAACGTAACCACCGTCAAAATTATGAATATTCAGGGGTAAAACACCAAAAATAGTATAAAGGCATCATACCTGTTGATAAGTTTCATACATTTGAATATTCAAAGAATCTATATAGATCATTTGTGTAAAACCGTTTCCCTCTTACATACAAAAAGAAAATGACGGTAAACGTTGAAATATACTAATTCAGTTTCAATTAATCTATATCCTTCTTAATCACTGATATATTTTAATAAAAGATGAAAGAAAAAATTCTTTTATTCGTCAGTCTTTATTGATATACATAGATAATGTATAAACTTATTTTTGTAACAATCCGAATAACCGAAACCAACAAAGGTGGAAACCGAAGCCAAAGGAACCACTGTCTGAAAGTAGAAGTAACGTATCATAAACCTCTGATTTTATATATTTCTAATGATTAATTGATAGAAATTTTTAAAAATCTAACAGAAATATTGACATTACATTGTTAAAGCTAATTAACTAGATTTTGATATAGATTTAAAAATAAATTAGAAAGCAGAACTTACGAATTTTAATCGCCATAGCTCCATGAGTTGTCATATGAGCCATAAGATTTCCAGTATCGTCTGGGTTTCCACCAGTAGCTATAGGCTTCTGATGAAGTGAACATAGTCACAGCCAGAACCAACAGGACGAGGAATACAAACAGGCTAAAGGAGAACTGCATGTTGATTGCCAAGCAAGCTGTAAAACATAAAACAAAGACAAAATGCAACATTTTAGTGAAGAAAAGTTATCATCTAATAACTTGATTCTGATAGTAACGCCTTATTTGATTGGCTAAACAAATTCATATATATCGTATAACATAACTTGCCTACGTCACAATACGACGGACGTGCGAAGCGTATTAATCAACTTGACGTTACGTTTAAATTTTGTACAACTTGACATATTTTACCTATTAATGGGCCTTATTTTATGATTTAAATAGAAAATTAAATTATAAGGAATAAATTTAATTTCTAGCTATGTTATACGAGTATATAACATAACTTGGAACAGTAGAAAGCGTAAAAGTTATGTTATATCGTATAACGTAGGTAGAAATTAAATTCATTCCTTAAATAAAGATGGTTCCATCTTAGCCCTTGTCTAAATAAGATATCAAAATAAAAATTTGGACGGATTATTTAATTAATTAACAGTATTACAAGACGGCTTACATTTCATATTATTCTAGGTTTGAGCTTAAAGTTGAATTTTTAATTTACATTGGAACAATTAGTTGATTGCTAAACACATTATTTCCAAAATGTACTGAAGCAATAAACATTATTCCGACAAAAAAGGAATATACAAAGTTGAATGCAACATCAAAGATAATAATGAATATATACTGTGGAATCATCAATTTTCGTGGGGGCCAATTTTCGTGGATTCCTGAAATTTTATATGTTCATGGGGACGTAATTTCGTGTATTTTCTTATACCTACAAAACGAAATATGACTTTATAACCCTAATTAATTATTCGTGGAGGATGTTAATTCGTGGATGAGAGGTACCCACGAAATCCACGAAAATTGAGCCACCACGAAATCAAATGATTCCACAGTATATAAATTCGAGCATTCTTACCTGTATTCCAAATGATCAGGATTTTTTCTGATGCACGGAGATTGTTTCGCTCACTTATATAACAATGTCCAGCTTGTTAAGTTAAATGTCACTGCATGAATGAAATATTTTCAATATTCTCGGTATAATTTCGAATAATGACGTCACTAGATGACCTCTACAATTATGTAAAACACAAAAGATTTAAGATAAGACAACTAAGTATTTGGTGCTAGTATGTGAAAACCAAAGTTTTTATATCGGCTTGTTATTCAATCAAACTCTTTACTAGATTTAAATTAGTAGGAAAATAAATGACATCACCTGCTTAACTGACCAGCTAAGAAATATTCATCGGCTTCGTACATACAATTTAGCAGAGGTACTTGTTGATATTGTCATTGGATGTGACAATTTGAAAGATTGTCCGATGTTAATCCAAAATTATTGTTTTTATTTGAATAAACTACCTGATATCGAAATTAAATTGGCATTATATCCCCGACCTACGACTGAAAAATTGCCTGTAATTGCTTTAAACCAGAATTTGTTTTTAAGGTAAAACAAAAATGGTTGGAAAGTTAAGATTACTCTTAGTTTTAGTGTTTGATATAAATTCTCTGTTATATAACAGCATATTTAATCTTTATTCTCCTTGATTTAAAGATATGCACATATTGATTTTGGCTTCGTACTAATTTTTAACGGAAGTTTGATCGATATGAAAATTTCAAACGGTGAATAGATTGTTTAATCATATTTACAAATTTCGAAGTCTATCTTCGACTGAAATCATCTTTTTTTATTTATTGATAGCATTGATAAGTTAAATTGTCACGCATATTGTTGCAAAAAAATCAAATCTGATTGTTCAAGGATTTCGGTAGCAAGAGACCTCACATTTATTCATAAGTTACTTCTATTTTAAATACAAATGTGTATCAACATTTCACTCAACCTTGACCTTTTCTGTATGCTAATCTGCCACATTTCAGGCGTTTGTTTTACTTTACATTTTTTATGCATATGTTTTAGTGTGGTATCTTCGAATTTAATCTCGTGGGTTATACAAAGAAACTATCGAAGAACTATTAATCAATTTAATATGTACTTAAAGATTTTACAGTCATAATTGTTAATTTTCAACTCATTATACACAATTATTTTTAAAAGTGTCATGATCTACTTTTCGTCTACCATTGAAACGAATTTTCAAACAATACACATGACAGAAATCTACATGTCATCACCCCAAAAAATAATTCAGTAATCTATGCATATAATTAAAAAATCGGCTGATTATATCACTTCTTTTTTTTCACCATCGACTGAGGCAAAATCAGGCATCATTTCTCATAATAGATAAAAAATGAAAACAAAATACACATAATTATCTAAATAAATTATTTTCACACTCAATACGTGAGTACGTTCTAAAAAGTTAAAATTATGTGAACTTGTTAACTGTAATACTAATATAAAATATTCTGAAAAGACGGATGAATCAAACTTTCAAACCATACTGTATATCAATTAATATCAATAATGAGACATTAAATAAACGAAACAAATGGTTGGGCAATTATAATGAAGTAGTTGTCAATTCACGTATGTCCCTTTGAATTTTATTCATACACATCGATATAAACGTTTTTGCTGTATCATAAGTTCATAGAAGAGATAAATTTACAAACGTAGATGCTAAGTAAATGATTTTAATTCTTTGGATCTCTTTTGAGAATATCAGACACATCTATTTTGTATAATGAGGTGTATTTGTTTTGAGCCGCCTTACTTTTTATACATAATTTTTAATTAATATAAATATTATGCATTGTATGCTTTGTGCCAAAAGCAAATATTTTTAAATTCATTTTCAATACAAATAAATCTATACCATCCACTCACACCACACCACTCACAAACAAGTTGGGAAAGTAGATATGAAAATTATACATAATACTAAATAGTATGCCACATCAAAAAGCCCATTTTGATCATTTTCTTTGGTAAAATCTATTTTCCAACATAACCCTCTCTAAAGAATAATAATTTTGTAAATACATGTATTTCACAATATCATAAAATCAGATACGCATGTATAAGCACTTGTTCTGATTTGGCTAAAAATACATGTATGACTCTTTACTAACATGATAAAATACACAATTTGCAAAAGTGCTCCTTTTTTACACATGCGAAGTATTTTGATAAATTCAGGTTGGTATGGCTTGATTATTACTTCATGTGAAACCTGCTTAACGGTTGGCCAAGCAGAAATAATTGCTTGTTTTTAACCCTCATATATGGTAAATGGAATCTTAAGTGAATAATCATTGGTGATTATCTCATAACTAATAAATTCACTTTGAGTATCAATTAAATCATGAGAAATATGAAATCCTTTCTCAAAAAGAGCCTTGCAGAATACATATTTATTTTGAATCTTAAATTTATTATTATACCATATTGGCCCAAGCAAGATATGAATTTTATCAGTTTCTATATTTTTTTTTAAAAAATCACATAACTAAAATGAACCTTCTTCAAAAAAAATGGTACGAGGGGCTTTTGCCCTTTGTCTACAATAATTAGGTCCAAAATGACATAGTTTATCTGTATGACTCCCAGTATTTCAGACAAATAGCTATTAGCTTGAGTTGGTTGTTTAAAGTCTCATTATCGACGTTATATGTAGTTTAAGAGACTTAATAAATATTTCAAAATTTGTCATTCCCCATTTTCATTCTCCAGTTGCAATGTTTTCGAGATATTTTATATCCCCAAATAAAATTAAACAACGTTTTACAAATTTCTTTATCCATTGAGAACTAGGTTTGGGAAGAGAAATGAATAAATGTGTAAATTTTGATGGAAACAAACTTTTCACAACTGTTATTTTTTTTAATGCTGAAATATTTGTTTTCAACCAGTGATCAATTTCTTTCTGAACTAGTTTTAGTTTATTATCAAATTTTGCAGTTTCATGATGTTTAGGTTAGCAGTATATGTTACGCCATGAATTGTAAGCCGCCTTACTTACCACTTTTTGTGATCTGCATGCGTACAGTTACATTTATTCAAAGACCAATTCTTGTCAAAAAACTGACGAAGTACACGTATTAAAAAAAATGTAGGTAATACTTTAAGAATTGTACCCACATTTCCGTTTTGATTGCTGGTTGCTACTAATTTTATGTTTCTTGCGAGAACAGGTAGAATGAATTTTGAGAACTTTATGCATTAAAATTCTACTGCTCGTAGTTTATCCTCAAGAGAGTTTTTTTAAAAACGGAAATCAGACTAAAATACGCCTGAACTCTAGTGTCCCGATCGCTCTTTAAAAAGGGAAAAGAACGTAATTTGCATTGAATTAAACAAAATTAAAATTAGTCGTACCTGAGATGCAACTAATGATTGACCAGGTTCTCCTCATTCATCAATCAAAAGATCGTTGCCAATTCTGACATCGATAGTGGATTCACTGTTTAATTAAACTCTATTTGGTGTCTTGTGTGTTTTTATATATTTCAAATAAATAATTCATATCATTTATTTGGGTAAAAGTTATGTTCTTTTTTGTTGTCATTATGATAAAAATCTATCTGAGGGATTTGGAATTCTAAAACAAACTCGCTAAATTGTTGAAAACCGAGATTTAAAATGGTGAAAAATTGAACAGCAAAACCTACTGTGTTTATTCGCCATAGCTCCATGTGTAATCAATGGAGCCATAACGTCATCAATATCGTCTAGGCCTCAAGTAATTATAGCCTTCTGATGAAGTGAACAAAGTCACAACCAGAACCAACAGGACAAGAAAAACAAACATGGCGAAGTAGAACTGCATCTCAAATGCCTAGCTAGCTGTAATTAACGAAATAAAGCACAGTATACAATGCTTTAATCAAAAGAGTATTTATATCATAATATGTTTATTCCTTCAAAATTGATTGTTTAATCAAACTCTAAATTCACTTCCTTTTCAGTTATAAATCAAGGTAATTGAGTTCAAAGACAGAACTTTGAACAATCCAATGTGAATTTGTTTTCAAACCCACATCCAAACTGAACATTTTTAAATTCGGCGAAACAATCTCACATGTAAATATTTAAAAAAGGCAAAAAACCCAAACAAACCCACCTATAAAAATGGAATTTTCAAACAAACTTTATAGTACAAATTAAATATCCTAGGAGTTAGGATGTAATATATACCTGACATTCAATATCTAAATTGTGGATGAGAGTAACAATAGAAATATTGCGGTAGTCGGAGATAAAAGGAAACTAATGCGTATCGAAACATTGCAGTTTGATTAAGAATGCGTTTATTCTTACACCGACAAATAGAGAGTTTCAGATCAGTCGATCTCCAAGATGACATTCTTGTCATGCATGAATGAATCAATATCGAAGATAGCAAGAAATAAATGAAACATACACAATGGGTGTAAATATAGTTCTTTATTCAGGAAAACCACAAAATGAAACCGTTTACACAAGAAGCTAGCACTAATAAAATCAGGATGTTGCTCATTTAGAAGGCCAGGCTGCATTTCCTGCAAAAATATCGTAAAACAGAATAAATCAGAGATAAAACGGTAGTTACAGTGAGCCCAAACCAATATACAGGGTAATTAAGTGCCCCTCTTTTAAATAAAACTAGTATATCATCTCAGGAATTTTTATTATGAAACTTTATATTAAACGGATTAAAAAAAAAATGTTTGTCTGTTTATAATATTCAAGCATTGTCTTTAAGCAAAAAAACTACAGGATATATTTCATCAGGTTACTTACTGTTTAATCATCCGAATCCCAAGATCTGGAGTTATGATAGAAACCATATGGTCTCCAATATCTTCATGCCTTGTACCAAAACTAGTTTTTGATATAGATTTAAAAATAATTAAAAGCAGAACTTACGAATTTTAATCGCCATAGCTCCATGAGTTGTCATATGAGCCATAACCTTTCCAGTATCGTCTGGGTTTCCACCAGTATCTATAGGCTTCCGATGAGGTGAACATAGTCACAGCCAGAACCAACAGGACGAGGAAAACAAACAGGCTAAAGGAGAACTGCATCTTGAATAACTGAAGAGGAAATAATTTAAGTCTTGAAAATGATATGTTTACAGAACATTGAATTATATCTGTTGTATATCATCTGCTTAATATTTGTACATAGAACAAAACCAGTGTTCACACTATGTTTGCACAGTAATTCTTACCAAATGCTAGCTGATCAGGACTGTAAAGATACTGATAACGAAAGAAACAGTAAGTTTGCTTTTATACTTTTTTCAAATACAGGTTCTCCTTATTTAAATGTCAGTGAATGACATATAGTCACTTTGCTTAGAATGTCTAAGAAATTAGAAGAGGTTGTATATTGCGTCATCGTTCGACCCTGATATTCGTGCTCAAGGTTGGCGACGTTTCTGCAACCTTGAACATGAATATCAGGGCCGAACAAAAAACTGGCTTTCTCTGTGAAAGTCATCCTGTTTTCATTAGTGGTAGCTTCTTATGTAAAGGATTTCATTTCGTCATTTTCCTGAATAAAGCATTTTATTTACATCCATTGTATATTTTCCCTTTATTTCTTACTATATTCGATGGTAATTCATAATTGCATGACAAGACAGACATCTTTAAGATCCACTAATCTGAAACGCTTTACTTGCGACGTCAGAATATACGCATTTTAAATCAAACCGCGAGGTTTAAATACGTATTTTTTTTTCTTTTTTCTCCGACTATCGCCATATTGGTCTTCGATTTCTAAACTTACCTTCATCAATACTTAAGGTATTAAAAAATCAAACATTTATTACATCCTAATTCCTAGAGTATTCAATATTACCATTTGGGCCTAAGGAAATTCTATCAAGATTCCATTTTGATAGTTTTTCTGCAATTTGTTTTACTATTGTGCATGTGAGAGTGTATGCTCAAAGTCGAATGAATGAAATATTTTTTTGTTCCAAATTGAAGTAATCTAAAGCTTCATAAAATGTCCTTCCCAATCAAGCTGTATACATAAGAATTTATATGAAGCAAAACATTCCATAAAGTCTTGTACTGTATATAAAAGCTCGTAGTTTAAGGTAGAATGTTATATATATCTTTTGCAGATTTGTGTATAAATGTGACCAATAGATATATCTGTAATATTCCTTTATACAATTAAGTAGATGTAATTATATAATGAAATTGCTGCTTGTGGAAACTAATTAAATTTAAGAAGTTTTTTGGTAAAATGGTTGTTTGTATTTAATACGTAAATTAAACCCAATTTTTTACATTATACTAATAGCACTAATAAAGACATGTTGCGTTATATCTATTTTCTATTTCTTTTTCCATTACAACTTGTTAAATGGTGATATATTATTGAATTTTATATTCATATCATTAATAATTTCATTTTGTGGAGTTATTTTTATTTAAAATGATCTAATTATTACATTTCAATTTATAAATATATTGTGTATGTTGGAACATGTTCAACATCTAACTTTGTAAAGTTTTCATATATGGCCACGTTATTTCCCAACAGCGTAAGAAAGTTATGCAAAATCTCCATTTTGTTTATCAATAATCATTTAACTGATTTATATCAATATACATTGAAATATTCTCATTTTAATAAAATGTTTTGTTTAGTTTACACATTTGAAATTCCTTTATGAATTATTTTTGTTTTGAAATATTTGTTTAGTAAAAATCAACATTAACAAAAAATGCCAGCCTTGACTTTCAATTTCATGCGTAGATGCCCATCTAAGGTGAAGGAGACAATTCATCATTTATAATGCACATAACTTAGTCGGCGACTTTGGTATTTCTTTGCGTTGAATAAAGAGAGTACTATCCAAGTGAAATACTCCAATTCAATATGTATGCCTTGCAGTTCGATATTTGCTATTAGACTTATTCTTTAAAGGTACATATTTTAAAAATTATTCATACATTATAAATAGCACCACTTTATGTATGACTTACATAATCAGTACTTTAAAAAAGATAAAATAATGTAAAAACCAGGTTTTTAAAACATCGTAGATTTGTTAAACCAGGGACAAATTTGAAAAAGATGAGCATATTTTGGTGTCTTTTTCTGTAATATAGGCTAATGTAACTTAATTCCACAACAAATAGTGAAGTAGTTTTAATTACTTTGACTTTTAAATAGAGAACGTAATGGAGATTTTTATTTACCTTGAGGTGGAATAAAACACTGATAATTAAATGGAAAATACATGCATAATGCAAGCTACGCCACTTTCTGCTGAACTCTTGACACTGAATGACTCGGAAAAATTGACTGAAAGTAAAAAAGTGAATATAATTTCATGGAAAGAACACAGAATTTGTCCTTTTTAAACTTTGTTTATCTATTCATTTTAATTGTTAATTGGTACATTTTTTTAAAATTATTTTCAGCAAAATTGCAGTTTAATTAAATGACCTTGTTTTTATACATTTTTAAAATTGTACATTATAAAACTTAATCGTTGTAAAATTGAGCTGTTAAAATCGTCAGTAATATTTCAGTTAAAGTTTGTTTGAATTTTGTTTTTAAACATTGTATAAACTACCCAGTGAAATAACGTCATAAGCAAGTATTTATTCATAAGTGAAATAGGAAAAAAAGTCAGTAGTTCTTTCTACTCCGAGTACATTCGAACACCAATAAGTTATAATAAATAAATAAAATCATTGTATATTTCTCAAACAATTACTATAAAACATGATCGATCTAATAATACACTCAAAATTAAGAATGAGCGATGTACTTGATGAATAATAACATTGCTTAGAAAGTTGCCCTATAAATAACTCTGACGATTTCTACACTTTTACAGATTAAATTCATTATATATAAATTACCACGCAATTATAGTTAAAAACGCAGAATACCAACTGCTCGTTTTAGACTTAACCCCCCCCCCCAAAAAAAAAAACCCAACAAAAAACAAATAAACAAATTTTAAAGTCGATACATTATGAGGGTTGGATTGTTGTTTTAAATTTTAAAGTGAAAACACGAGGAATATTTCTTCACAAAATAATAACTTATAGTTAAACAGAGTTGATATTTTTTTTTATACATAATTAAGGTAGATTAAATGGATATAATTTGGTTTTTTTGTTGACCACCCAGCCTTCTTAAGGAGGAACAGGATGATACAGTGTAAAATTATTTGTCAATGATTTCCCCCTTTTCTATGCATCAACATTAAGTAAAATACGATATGTATTATTTAAATAACTGCCGTTTTGACTTTAAAGAGAGAAATTCTTATATGCATTATCCACCCTTTATGGCCAAATGTATTTCATGACAATTTCAGTTATACAAATTGATATTCATGGCATTTTTTTTTTTCAATAGAAATTTTAGAATAGTTATTAAATATATAGTTAAAATATTCGCATTTTTAAAAGTGAAAAGATATTTTTGTGAAAAAAAAATCGAGAAATTCAGCACTTCAAATTTTGGAGATTTGGATTTTAAATTGAATGTATTGTGACAGCAAAAAAAAACATGTTCAACAAAATGTTTTGAATTCTTTAAAAAAATCAATATTATTATGAACTGTGCAACTAGCATGCACATGAGTAACATTTAAGAAATGAAGATAATAATTTTTCTATTGATCGACGTGTCAAAGAAAAAATTGACCGGAAGATTTCATCAATGCCCGTATATCTACCGCTTGGAATGGAAGTTGATGCATTACTCATAGTTTTGCTTTACGATGCTTATATTCTGATGACCGATCATGTACGTGTTTAAATCTAAAACTCTTCGTTACCGAATTTGAACAGCAGATTTACCATGAAAGTGTATAGGCCTATATGTTCGTTACAATTATTCCTGGAAAAAGGAACAGCCAGCCTCACGCTTAATGTTGATTGATCTTAAGCAGACGGAATCGTGAGAAGACGCTTAATTTTTTTATTTAGTCGATTAAATAATGTGTATTGTTTATCTTTGAAGGTTAAACTTTCAGTTTTTTATATTTATAAAGATGTATTTTGTTTGCTGATAATTAAACAGACACAACTTTACACTTTGTTGGTAGTGTTCATTTTGGAAATTCCCGTTCTTTAAATAGTGTTAAATAAGAACAGATGAGAAAAGTAGATGCGGCCAAAATTTTATTAATGCAGGTATCAAAGAAATTTTTCAACCAATCAGAAGCGCCGATATCTCATCAAACGAATAAATATTAAATGATCGTCAATTTCTTGGCATTTAATCGAAGATGCAACAGTGTGAATTACCTGTTCTCCAATTCTGGAATTATGACATTTCTTGACACTTCCTGTACTCAAACATTAACAAAATAAAATCCTTGGATTGATCAATTAACATTAACAGAATAATTATAAGAATACATCCACATTTTTTGACATAATCTTTGCTTATACACGTAATTAACAAAATCTTAAATTTTGCATTTGATATTGCTTAAAAGTAGAAAAGTACAATCGATTAGAGTATGACAGCCTCCTTAAGGTATCTCTAATCTCACATTTTAATTTCATTGCGCAGCTCATAATTATTTTTAAAATGTATATAATTTTATTTATTTCACCATCACAGAAATTTATTATTTTATAATTACACAACATTCATAAAGAAAATCAGTTTGGATTAAACAAACAAACAAACAAACAAGTTTTGGGGAAACTTTTTTCTCATGCAGAAGGTTATTTAGACAAAATATAACAGAAACCAGAAATTTTGTGAATTTTCAATATATTTTTCTTTTTAATATACTTTATTCATTATTCATATTTTTAACATTTGATAGGTTTGTAACATATTCTATAGGTTCTGTGTGACATGTACAAAATTAAATCTTGAGATAGTGATAGACATTTAACATAAAATCATGCAAATATATAGAAAATGTCTATATTTTTTTTAGCCAAATGTTCCCTTTGAAGCCATGTATCTGAAATTTGACTTCACTGACACCCATTATAATGTCAAAATAATACTGAATACATATATAGGCAAACTGGATTAATTGATTTTCTTGTTTCTGGATTCTTGATATCCAAAATGTTTTTGTTTCAAATCAAATTGTAACATCATAGAAATTGTCTAATTCAAGTGCAAAAAGGTCACCAAAAAATTTATGCAGCTTCGTACAAAATATTTTCGTAATCCCTTTATTCACTGTGATCATTGTGCATATTTAAAAACAATATTTGAAGAAACACATTGGCTTGATCAAACATACTGAAAACAAATCCTGGTCAGGCTGAAATTGCATTTTAGGTGCAATTAAATTGGCCTTAACTCAGAGGGATGAACATTGACCCCCCTATATTTTTTTTTCATTTTTAAAGTATGTCTACACATTTCAATCATACTTCTCAAGATATTCTTGATATCAAAAAAGAGATGCTTTCATACGTCTATTCATCGATTATATTTACAATTCAAACATCTTGACCACTCTGCAATTTCCCCCATTTGCTATATATTCGATGATAACTCTCATGTGATCAACAAAAGTCACGTGATCAGTGTTAATTGCTTCTTCATTAAGAAATAAGTTCTGTTTTTCTACTTAACCTGTATTATTGATAACTTTTTAAATTTGATAATATATGAATCATAATTATTCACCCAACACACCAACCCGCAACATGTGCAAATGCAAAACTGTGGTCATTGGTGATAACCAAATTATGAATAATTTTTGTATTGGCATGTTATGTAAATAATTTTGTCTGCATCATTCGTCTTTTGCCGCTCAGAAATTCGATAGCAAAATTCCAGACACACAATTTATTAAAATCTTTATATAAACATTGCTAAATGTCTTTGTTTTATTATTTATATCGTGAAAACTTAAATAAAAACATCAAAACTCATAAAAACATAAAAACTCCGCATGTATTGTGCAGTAAACTTATCGATAAATATGAGCTTGTGTAATATATATGGACAGAGCACCAAAGAAAAATAAAAGCAATCGAAAAAGGGTCGATGAGAAAAGACAGAACCTACAGAGAATTGCTAATATTTATGGAATTCCCATAGGTCCTAATGGTAAAATTGAATACCCTTGAAATTAGGTTGTAATAGATATCTGATTATGTAGTATTTAGACTGTTGATGAGAGTAACAATAGAAATCAAAAACTAATATGCCGTTAGTAGGTAAAAAAATAAAAAATTGTGTGTATTTAAACATTGCAGTTTGATTTAGAAAGCGTATGAAGATTGAAGACGTTTTTGCAACCTTGAGCATGAATATCAGGGTCGAGCGATGACTCAATATTAAACTTCTTAGATAGAAATGCTATGCAAAGTGACTAAATGTCATTCATTGACCTTTAATTAAGGTGAAAAGTATAAAAGCAAACTAACTGTTTCTTTCGTTATCAGAATCTTTACAGTCCTGATCAGCTAGCATTGGTAAGAATTACTGTTCAAACTTATTGGGAACTTTGGTTTTATTCTTCGTACAAACATGAAAGAGATTTACAACGAAATAGATTCAACGTTCTGTAATTGAATCATTTTCTCAAGACTTAAATTATTTCCTCTACAGATACTCAAGATGCAGTTCTCCTTTAGCCTGTTTGTATTCCTCGTCCTGTTGGTTCTGGCTGTGACTATGTTCACCTCATCAGAAGCCTATAGATACTGGTGGAAACCCAGACGATACTGGAAATCGTATGGCTCATATGACAACTCATGGAGCTATGGCGATTAAAATTCGTAAGTTCTTCTTTTATGTTTTTAAAAAAAAATCTAAACTAGTTTTGGTACAAAGCAAGAAGATATTGGAGACCATTTGGTTCCTATGATAACCCAGATCTTGGGATTGGAATGATTAAACAGTAAGTAATCTGATGAAATATATCCTGTTGTATAATAGCTTGACGAGAATGCAATGCTTATATTTATTAGGATTTACAAAACAATATGCTTAAAGACTGGTTTTTATAATAAATGTATTTTTTGGATGATAAAATATCTAAAAGAGGGTCACTTAATTCTTCTGTAAATTGGTTTGATATCAATATTACTGACATTTTATCTTTGATTTATGTTTATTTTACTTCATTTTATTTTTGCAGGTAATGGAATCTGGCCTCGTGTGTGAGCATCATCCTGTTTTTATTAGCGCTTGCTTTTTATGTAAACGGTTTTATTTTGTGATACTCTTGAATAAAAAATTGTATTAATATCCACTGTGTATTTTTCCATCTATTTCTTACTATATCCGATGGCAATGCATAAATGCATGAAAAGACAGATATCTTCAGGATCCACTAATCTGAAACGCCTTACTTGTTGGCGTAAGAATTAACTAATTCTTAATGAAACAGCCAGGTTTAAATACGCATCATTTTTCGTTTTTTCCGAATATCGCCATATTGGTCGTCGATTTATATCGTTCACTTAAACTTAAGAAATAAAAAATCAGGTATATATATCATCCTAATTTCTAGAGTATTCAATCTTATGATTAGAGCCTATGGACCTTCTATCAAACAAGTCACCAAACTGGATTGTTCGAGGGATGGTTTCAATTTTTTTTCTTATTGATGCTGTTTGATTGTTTTTATCTTGCTTTTTGTGCTCCGTCGGCATGTTACACGAGTGCATTGTTTTTGTAGGTTACCTTGCATAATAAATGTAGTATTTCTGTTAATGTTTCTGCATATAAATTATAAAAATAGCGGTACTTATATAATAAATAAATCATGTGTTTTTACAAATCCTGATGAGTTTTCGATCGACAAAAAACGAATGTTTCAGACAAAGATATTTACAAATTGTGTGAATATATTCATTATTCTTCTTCAGTGCCGTCACTTGAACCGCTGTTTTGCATAAGCACATATTGCAAGTGAAGGTCGATGTGTTGGGTGATTAATTTGAATAGAAACATTATAAGAATTAAACTTGAACGATGATACTGATAATGTAGGAGAGTAGTATTTGTTTACTATGCAATAACAATTATATTATTAATCAGTCTACCTTCTGTTTTTTGTAAAGCTAAAATAGCTACATTTTAAATTTTAATGCATGTTAATTGTATATTAAGGTAACTCCATACCCGTAAAATTCTCTGATACAAGTTAAAAAACAGAGCTGTCTTCAACTTAATAAACTTACATTTCACCAATTATAAGAAGAAAATGTACGTGTCATCACACTTTTTGAGATTCAGATAAACATAAAGTAATTTTAGCATCATAAAACCGTGCATTTTTGCTAAAAGTAACAGCTTTATAGGCAGAAACTTGTTTATCTTGTTTAATTTTATCGTGAACTTTGTCAGGAAACTAGAACTACAAACAGATTTTAAAATTAGTTTTTGGGATAAGAAAAATTATAGCATTTAGACATATAACTGAGAGAAAAGTAAGAAAAAGAGCCTTTTCCCCAAGCATAGAAAAGGGTATAAGATATTGAAAATTCAAGATTTACACTTTACAATAATTCTAATTACTTCCATGTGATTAATATCACATAAAATATATAAAACTATCTTGCACAAATATTAAAGAATTTTAGGTTTTACAAAAAAAAAGGATAACATTAAAACACTTGATCTGATTTGATTTATACAAAGTTAATTGGTAACGTGAGTCAGAATTAATGATAACAAACTCTCAAAGTAATATGCATTAAAATATGTTAACTGAATAAGCGATGGTATCCGGACATCCCGGTATAATTCTCAATCATAACTCGAAATTCACCTTCATCTATATACATCTCTCATTTTTATTATTGACTTTGTTATTAGATCGATATTTTAATAGTATTTGTATAAGAAAAAATGAATTGATGTGGATGTATTTTTTTTATAACTCATTGGTGTTTGAATGCACTCGCAGAACTACTAAACACTAATGATTTTTCTTACAATGTTATGTATTGTTACATTTTAGTTATAACCATATCGGTATAGATAGGACTAAAAATATTCAAATTTTTGGTTTTTATTAACCATGAAGTTTGGCTGAAAAATCAATAATATTTTTTAAAGTTAAATTTTTTTTAAGAATAATTTTTAAAATCTATACTAATAGACTTGATTTGTTGGGCTTTAATAGAGAGAAATCAGAAGAGTACTTTGATTTGCTTTGTTCATTTTTAACATCATTGGTACTTGAAGATTACCAATTTGTTGTTATTTTCTTTCAACCAAGCTTCGCTAATCAATAATCAACAAAAATGTCTTTTAAAAATCCGGAAATCATCTGGATTTTTTGGATTTTACAATCTTGCGTATGCGCATTACGTTTATGCTAAATCACTAAATCACGAGAGGCTCTTTAGTTTACGTTTCCACAATATCACATTTGCATAGATAAACTCAGAAACGATATTACAAATACCTGTAAATTTTCATTGAAAATTTGTCATATATTCTTTTCATCAAAGGAACTACGGGAGATAACTCTAACTGAGTGCATTTAAAATGAAATATCCCGAGAGTTTCGAATGTCAACATGGTGTGTAAATTCGAAGCAAGTAAAAAAGTTGGTGAAAAAGTATTGAATTCTTCATTAATATGCATTAGATTTTTAGACAAAAGATATTTACAGCCTTAAAATGGTTTGTTATGAATGATTTAACTGTTGTTTTCAATGCAGCTTCATTAATTTTCTCCAAAATCATTTCGGAGCGATTCTGCAATTTTTAGCTACATTACGGGTATATGGGAGGCATTTTAACTGTGGCGATGGCCTGTACCGAGACACAGTTGATTATTCTAGCTAGGGAGAGTGTAGTGAAATTTAAAGCATTATTGTAGGCTTAAAGCTTGGTTATATAAATGTCAACAATAAGGTGTGTTGATGTATCTATTTCGTAAAAGTCCGATATCATATGCAATGTCAACCCGTGCACACACGGGTCAAAGTCTAGTATATAATATAAATATGCGTTCCTCTGAAATAAAAAAGGAGTAATTTTAAAAACAACGATTTGCCGAAAATAACAATTTATTTCCTTAGAAATGTTCTCAAAAGAAAGAAAGATAAATATAGTAGGATAAGACATATTGCATATTCTTTCCAATGAAATATATTTACTTTTTTCCCAGTAAGTCAGTTTTCCTGTGTCATTCAGTGTCAATAGTGCAGAAGAAAGCGACGCGGTTTGCATTATATTTTCCATTTCATTAACCTTGTTTTATTTCACATTAAGGTTAAAAGAATCTGCATCATTTTGTACGTTAAAAGTCAAAGTAAAAAAACCTACTTATCTACTTGTCTTGTAATCAAATTACAGAATTTACATAATAGTATTACAATAAAGGACAATGAAAACATGATCAGCTACCTCAAGTTTGTATTATATTTTAGCAAATCGAAGATGTACCCCCCAGCCCAGTTTTTATAACACTTTATTAACTTTCTACAACTACTGATAATATACTGACTGATATAAGTAATATAAGCTAATCATAAATATGTGTTTCATAAAATATATGGATACTTCTTTCGTAGGTTAACCAAGCATTAATAATATCGTTCAAAAATAAGTATAAAATTTAATATCCTGCAGTAAGACATACAAATCAAATATGAATCAAAAGAATTATTTCCCTTGAATAGTACTTTTATTTTACAGACACAACAAAATGCAAAGGTCGCCGACTAAAATTATGCAACATGAATTATGAATTGTCTCCTACACCTTTGGCGTGACATCTAAGAATATAGTTAAAAGTCGAGATTGAAACTGTTAACAAAACGTTGATATTACACAACAAACAATTCAGAAAAGAAATCATTCATTTATCATCAACATTTTTATTAAAATGAGAATATTTGGATTGATATTACTATGTCAGTTGAATGATTTCCAACACAGAAAAAACAAAAACATGTAGATATTTTGCATTCCTTTTTACATTGTTAGAAAATAATAACGTGATTTTTATATTAGAACAAAACAAAGACAGATTTTGAACCTTAAACAACATTTACAATTTATTCGTATATTAAATCGTTGATCATTAAGTGCAAAAGGTCACCAAAAATTATGCAGCTTCGTACAGAATGTTTTCGTAATCCGTTTTTTTACTGTGACCATTGTGCATAATTAAAAACAATATTTGAATAAATAAATTTGCTAAATCAAAAATACTGACAACAAATTCTAGTCAGGCTGAAATTGCATTTTAGGTGCAATTAAATTGGCCTGAACTCAGAGGGATGAACACTGACCCCATATATTTTTTAATTTTTAAAGTATGTCTACACATATCAATCATACTTCTCAAGATATTCTTGATACAAGAACATTGAGGAGTAGAATACTAGTACCTTAAAGAAAAATGGAAAGTTTTGATTTTGGGGGCAAATATTAACAAAGAGATGCCTTCCTCCGTCTATCCATCGATTATATTTACGATTTAAACATCTTGACGACTCTGCAATTCCCCCCTTATGCTATATATTTGATGATATCTCTCATGTGATCAACAAAAGTCACGTGATCAGTGTTAATTGCTTCTCCATTAAGAAATAAGTTCTGTTTTTCTACTAAACCGGTATTATTGTCAACTTTTTAAAGGGTACCTGCAGTGCCAGATATTAGGGGAAAACCCGATTTCACACCTGAACGAGTTTTGAATCAAGCTGATTTGGCGCGAGATCAACTGTGACGTCAAGGGGTCAACGCCGCTGTATGAGAAACAGGAATATCGTATGAAAACTGCTCATTTTCTGTCATTGCTTAATCTATAGATGAACATTTTTTTTCTGTTGTTTTATTTCTTTATCAACCCTGGATGACTAAATATACTGTTGTTTGAGTTAAAACCTGTATTTTATCGAACAAAAATGCCGAATTCAGAAAATTGTTTGTTTCATGAATTTAGTCAAACGTGTAAGACATTTTACATATAAATGCACACCATATGTAGCAAAATCACAATTAATCAAAGCACTATTGTTATAACAAACATATTTTGTTAATATTGTTATTATTTCGAATGTTTTTTCCGTGACATTATTAACTGATTAATAATATTGATAATACATATTTCGTAAAAGGTAACGTGGGGTCTATTCCTCGTATAAGGCATTAAATTACTAATGATGTCGCCCAATTATTCAATAATATTGATATCAGACCAGTAACAATCAAATCAAAATAATATGCATTCTTTAACAAACAAACACGGGATTATAAACGGATCAAGGCGAAAGTCCAAGATGGCTGCATAATTAAGTCTGTCTCGTATTCTTTTAAAAATACGATAATGGAATTTCATTTTACATTTCTTTTACATCGTTTATTCAGATTTCATAATGATTTGTTATCAGTATAACAATTTAAGCTATATGGACTTAAAGCGTTAAATTGCTGACCATAGCGCTCGAAAGAAAGTTGCACTTAATTAAATAAGAAATTATAAAGACCAATGTAATTACTTCCGAAATAATTACTTGATCACATAAAAAATTGCTGAATTGTAAATTTGGTCATTATTAAAGTGATTAGATAAGTAACAATAAAGGTATTTACTTCGAACATTAGTTTAACTACTTGATAGTCTCATGCACGATTCTTTAATCACTGATTGACGTTCTATACACATGTATTAACTTACCAGCTGCTTACGAATTCTTGATTTAACACAGTCTAATTTATTTTTTTTTGTTTTATTATTTAACATTTGAGTAGCTAATTATACACAACTAAAATTTACCAGTCTAGTGGTGTGAAACCCTTTCTTTGTTCACCAGACTCGTGTACCATGTGTATACATACCTCAGATTCACGTGTGTCTGGAGCAGTGGCTTCGTTAGTATACCTGTTTACCTGTGTCATTGTCGCGGATCACGTGTGTGTGAAAGGATATTATGTAATCAAAAAATGAATAATGAACATAAATCTGCCCATGCAAGCGTAGTCATCGGTAAAAAGGCAACGAGAATAGCAAATTTTAAAAAGAAATCTGACTGTAATAAAATAATAACGGATACAAATTTCTAAATCTACAATACTTAAAATAACTAAATACGTCAAAACATCAGACCTGAATCAATCTATTTGGCTGAAAAATCGAATTAAATTTGTATAGCTTTGTAAAGAAATTTCCCTCCTGTTGACCTCGTGACGTCACTTTCGCTGAAGCCTCTTTATCGCCTGATTCTGTTTTCTCTTGATTAGATTTCCCAAAGCATGTAAAAATAGCCACTTTGAAGAGGCGTAACTCCGTTATTTTTGCATCGATTTTGATGCGGTTTTTTGTATCAAATTTTGGTAAATAAACTCGTTGACATATGTTTCACATCGGCTAGGCTGCAGGTACCCTTTAAATTTTATAATATATGTATCATAATTATTCACCCAACACACCAACCTGCAACATGTGCAAATGCAAAACTGTGGCCGTTGGTGATAACCAAATTATGAATAATTTTTGTATTGGCATGTTTATAAATAATTTTGTCTGCATCATTCGTCTTTTGCCGCTCAGAAATTCGATAGCAAAATTCAAGACACACAATTTATCAAAATCTTTATGTAAAGATTGCTAAATGTCTTTGTTTTATTATTTATATCGTGAAACTTCAATAAAAACATAAAAAACTCCGCATGTATTGTGCAGTAAAGCTATTAATAAATATGAGCTTGTGTAATATATATGGACAGAGGACCAAAGAAAAATTAAAGCAATCGAAAAAGGGTCAATGAGAAAAGACAGAACCTACTGGCATTGTACCAGTTATCGGCTAAAATTTAACGTTTTCTTTTCGTAATTCCTCATTTCTTGATATTTTTGGATAAAACTTGACATACGTTTAAAAGTGAACTGCTTATTTATCAATCTGTTAGTTTACATCATTATTTAGAACCCAAAACATCTTTTTTTGTGCTTTTTAGCGCGCCCCGATTTTGCCGAGTTTTTACGATTTACTGTACCAGTTATCGGCTTCGTGATAATAACATAGTGAAGTCCGTGTTCATGTCGATTTTATACTCTGCTAAATATAGTTTGAATTATGCCCCTTGTGGGGTCAGACTAAAGTAGTCGGGGTCATGATACATTATAAACAAAACTCATAAAATTATTCGTTTATTATCAGACGGTAATACACCAAATCGTAGACTATTCAAAGCATAATTATGCAATTAGGCGTTGAATTGCGCTACGAATCTGTCGGAAATTTGTGAATTCCTTTTGTTTATACATGTTAAATGTATTGATTTTATATGTGAAATCATAGAAGGGATATAATAACGTATCACAAAGGAGTAATATTCTATTTTTAACTTATTACGTCACTTCCCCCACTGCTGAAAGTGCAAAGATGTAAACTCAGCGGTAAACAATGATCGTTTAAGCTCATGTATAAAACATATTCAAGAAAGTTTTCAAGCAAATATACTTTTCTTTATTCGAAACAGACGACCGAATTAAAAAATCTTGGATTGATACGTGCTTTAAACCCGAACTCTCAGTTTAGCCGATAACTGGTCTTAGCCGATAACTGGTACAGTACCAGTACAGAGAATTGCTAATATTTATGGAATTCCCATAGGTCCTAATGGTAAAATTGAATACCCTTGAAATTAGGTTGTCATAGACGATGTAGAATTTAAACTGTTGATGCAAGTAACAATAGAAATCGAAAACTAATATGCTGTTAGTCGGAGAAAAAAGAAAAATAGTGCGTATTTTAACACTGCAATTTGATTTAGAAAGCGTATGAAGATTGAAGACGTTTCTGCAACCTTGAGCATGAATATCAGGGTCGAGCGATGACTCAATATTAAACTTCTTAGATATTAATTCTACGCAAAGTGACTAAATGTCATTCATTGACCTTTAATTAAGGAGAAAAGTATAAAAGCAAACTAACTGTTTCTTTCGTTATCAGAATCTTTACAGTCCTGATCAGCTAGCATTGGTAAGAATTACTGTTCAAACTTATTGGGAACTTTGGTTTTATTCTTCGTACAAACATGAAAGAGATTTACAACGAAATAGATTCAACTTTCTGTAATTGAATCAGTTTTAAGACTAAATGATTTCCTCTACAGATACTCAAGATGCAGTTCTCCTTTAGTGTGTTTGTATTCCTCGTCCTGTTGGTTCTGGCTGTGACTATGTTCACCTCATCAGAAGCCTATAGATACTGGTGGAAACCCAGACGATACTGGAAATCTTATGGCTCATATGACAACTCATGGAGCTATGGCGATTAAAATTTGTAAGTTCTTCTTTTATTTTAAAAAAAAAATCTAAACTAGTTTTTGTACAAAGCAAGAAGATATTGGAGACCATATGGTTCCTATGATAACCCAGATCTTGGGATTGGAATGATTAAACAGTAAGTAATCTGATGAGATATATCCGGTTGTATAATAGCTTGACGAGAATGCAATGCTTATATTTATTGGGATTTACAAAACAATATGCTTAAAGACTGGTTTCTATAATAAATGTATTTTTGGGATGATAAAATATCTAAAAGAGGGTCACTTAATTCCTCTGTAAATTGGTTTGATATCAATATTACTGACATTTTATCTTTGATTTATTTTTATTTTACTACATTTTATTTTTGCAGGTAATGGAATCTGGCTTCGTGTGTGAGCATCATCCTGTTTTTATTAGCGCTAGCTTTTTATGTAAACGGTTTTATTTTGTGATACTCTTGAATAAAAAATTGTATTTAAATCCACTGTGTATTTTTCCATCTATTTCTCACTGTATCCGATGGCAATGCATAAATGCATGACAAGACAGATATCTTCAGGATCCACTAATCTGAAACGCCTTAACGGTCGGCGTAAGAATTAATGCATTCTTAATGAAACTGCCAGGTTTAAATACGCACCATTTCCCTTTTTTCTCCTAATATCGCCATATTGGTCGTCGAACTATATTGTTACTTTCGCTAAAACTTAAGAAATTAAAAATCAGGTATATGAAACATCCTGATTTCTGGAGTATTCAATCTTACCATTAGAGCCTATGGACATTCTATCTAACAAGTCACCAAACTGGATTGTTCAAGGGATGGTTTCAATTTTTTTTTCTTATTGACGCTGTTTGATTGCTTTTATTTTTCTGTTTGTGCTCCGTCAGCATGTTACAAGAGCTCATTTGTATAGGTTAACTTGCATAATACATGTAGCATTTCTGTTAATGTTTCTGCATATAAATTATAAAAACAGTGGTACTTACATAAAAAATAAATCATGTGTTTTTACAAATCCTGATGAGTTTCCGATCGACAAAAGACGAATGTTGCAGACGAAGATATTTACATACTGTATAGATATAATCATTATTCTTCTTCAGTGCCGTCACTTGAACCGCTGTTTTGCATAAGCACATATTGCAAGTCAAGGTCGATGTGTTAGATGATTAATTTGAATAGAAACATAATTAGAATTAAACTTGAACGGTGATACTGATAATGTAGGAAAGCAGTATTTGATTACTATGCAATAACAATTATAATATTAATCAGTCTACCTTCTGTTTTTGTAAAACTAAAATGAGCTACATTTTAAATTTTAATGCATGTTAATTTTGTATTAAGGTAACTCCATACCCGTAAAATTCTCTGCTACAAGTTAAAAAACAGAGCTGTCTTCAACTTAATGGACTTAAATTTCACCAATAATTAGAAGAAAATATACGTGTCATCAGACTTTTTGAGATTCAGATAAACATAAACTAAAGTAATTTTAGCATCATAAAACCGTGCATTTTTGCTAAAAGTAACAGCTTTGTAGGCAGAAACTTGTTTATCTTGTTTAATTTTATCGTCAACTTTGTCAGAAAACTAGAACTACAAACAGATTTTAAAATTAATTTTTGTGATAAGAAAAATTATAGCAATTAGAAATACAACTGAGAGAAAAGTAAGAAAAAGAGCCATTTCCCCTAGCATAGAAAAAGGCATAAGATATTAAAAATTTAGGATTGACACTTTACAATAATTCTAATTACCTCCATCTTATTTTATTCACATAAAATATATAAAACCATCTTGCAAAAATATTAAAGAATTTAAGTTTTACAAAAAAGGATAACATTAGAACACTGGATCTGATTTAATTTATACAAAGTTTATTGGTAACGTGAGTCAGAATTAATGATAACAAACTCTCAAAGTAATATGCATTAAAATATGTTAACTGAATAAGCGATCGTATCCGGACTTCTCGGTATTATTCTCAATCTTAACTCAAAATTCAACTTTATCTATATACATCTCTCATTTTAATTATTGACTTTGTTATTAGATCGATGTTTTAATAGTATTTGTATAAGAAAAAATGAATGAATGTGTATGTATATTTTATTAATCATTGGTGTCTGAATGCACTCGCAGAACTACTAAACATTGAAGAATTTTTCCAATTTTATGTATGATTACATTTTAATTATAACCATATCAGTATAAATAGGACTAAAATGTTCAATTTTTTTTGGTTTTTTTAACTATGAATATTTGGCTGAAAAATCACTAATATTTTTTAAAGCGTTATTACTTTTTGACAATAATTTTTAAAATCTATACTACTATATTAAAATAATAGCCTCGAATTTTCGGGATTTAATACTGAGAAATCAGAAGAGTACTTTGTTTTTGTTTTGTTCATTTTTAATATAATTGGTACTTGAAGATTACCAATTTGTTCTCATTTTTTCTCAACCAAGCTTCGCTAATTAATAATCAACGAAAATGTCTTTTAAAAATCCGGAAATCATCTGGATTTCTTTTGGATTTTACAATCTTGCGTATGCGCATTACATTTACGCTAAATCACGAGAGGCTTTTCACTTTACGTTTCCACATTATCACATTTGCATAGATAAACTCAGAAACGATATTACAAATACCTGTAAATTTTCATTGAAAATTTGTCATATATTCTGTTCATCAAAGGAAATACGGGAGATAACTCTAACTCAGTGCATTGAATATGAAATATCCCGAGAGTTTCGAATGTCAACATGGTGTGTAAATTCGAAGCAAGTAAAAAAGTTGGTGAAAAAGTGTTGAATTCTTCATTAATATGCATTAAATTTTTAGATGAAAGATGTTAACAGCCTCAAAATGGTTTGTTATCAATGATTTAACTGTTATTTTCAATGCAGCTTCATTAATTTTCTCCAAAATCATTTCGGAGCGATTCTGCAATTTTTTGCTACAATTCGGGTATATGGGAAGCATTTTAACTGTGGCGATGGCCTGTCCCGAGACACAGTTAGATTATTCTTACTAAGCAGAGTGTAGTGAAATTAAAAGCATTATTGTAGGCTTTAAGCTTGGTTATGTAAATGTCAACAATACGGTGTGTTGGTGTATCTATTTCGTAAATGTCCGATATCATATGCAATGTCAACCCGTGCACGCACGGGTCAAATCTAGTATATAAAGCCTGTTTCACACAGAACACGGTTGGGCACACGGTTCCAATACGGGTATACTCGGTTATACACGGGTTGACTGGTACGAGTATTGAGCTCCAACCGTGCCTGGGGATGAGTTGGTACGATTTAGACTCGAATGTAGCACGAGTATGTACGAACAAAGCACGGATATACTCGGTCAAGCAAGGTTTGTCACGGTTTGAACACGATTTGCAAACGATTTTCATACGATTGTTGTACGGTTCCAAGTACGGTCTAATACGGTCTGTTACGGCCTAGTACAATTAAACACGACTTTAACTCGATTAACTGGACATTTACAGGGTTTACATACGGTCCCACCGACTTTTGTTCGAGTTATGCTCGAATTATCACAGATTTGTGTATGTTTTGATATAAATTGACTCGTTTTGATGGCTTGGCTTCATTAATTTTCGAATTTTCAACAGACAAGTTATAAAAATGGCAGATGACAGAATAAAGGAATTAGAAATCATGATAAGACTGATAGACATTGAGATTATTTTGGCCAGAAGGCGCAAGGGGAGTGAGCTCAACCGTGTCAATATCGTATATAAATCGTATGGAATCGTGTGAAACCGTTCTCAAGTCCTACATACAAGACCCGGATTAACACTTCATGTGCGGTTGTATATACGGTCTCGTACGGTCTCACACGGTCTTGTACGATCGCTAATATGATCATACACGGACATAACACCCGTGCCAGTTTTTTAAAAGTTTAAAAAATCATACACGGCTTTCACGGATACACTCGAATGGCCCGAGTGTAAGTCGGATAAGGCCACGGTTGGTTCGGTTGTATGTACGGTTTACACGGGTGGCCAACCGTATAAGCCGTGTGTTCTGTGTGAGACAGGCTTAATATAATATGCGTTCCTCTGAAATAAAAAAGGAGTAATTTTAAAAACAACGATTTGCCGAAAATAACAATTTATTTCCTTAGAAATGTTCTCAAAAGAAAGAAAGATAAACAAAGTAGGATAAGACATATTGCGTGTTCTTTCAATGAAAAATATTTACTTTTTTCCCAGTAAGTCAGTTTTCCTGAGTCATTCAGTGTCAATAGTGCAGAAGAAAGCGACGCGGTTTGCATTATATTTTCCATTTCATTAGCCTTGTTTATTTCACATTAAGGTTAGAAGAATTTGCATCATTTTGTACGTTAAAAGTCAAAGTTATAAAATCTACTTATCCACTTGTCTTGCAATCAAATTACAGAATTTACATAATAATAAGTATAACAATAAAGGACAGCGAAAACATGATCAGCTACCTCAGGTTTAAATTATATTTTAGCAAATCTAAGATGTAACAACCCCCCCCCCCAGTTTTATAACACTTTATTAACTTTTTACAACTACTGATAATATACTGTGGAATCATTAGAATTCATGGTGGCTCAAATTTCGTGGTATTCATGGGTATCCCTCCCCCACAAATTTAAATCTGCAACGAAAACAATTTTAGAAAGAGTTACCTTTGTTAATGAAACAGTAACCGATGCATCCACGAAACTACACCCCCTCGAATGAACAAAGAATTCACAATCCACGAAAATTGGCCCCCACAAATTTAAATGATTCCACCGTAAGCTAATGATAAATATGTGTTTCATATAATATATGGATACTTCTTTCGTAGGTTAACCAAGCATTAATAATAACGTTAAAAAATAAGTATAAAATTTAGTATCCTGCAGTGAGACATCCATTTTGAATCAAAAGAATTATTTCCCTTCAGTAGTACTTTTATTTTACAGACACAAGAAAATGCCAAGGTCGCCGACTAAAACTATGCAATATGAATTATGAATTGTCTCCTACACCTTTGGCGTGACATCTAAGAATATAGTTAAAAGTCAAGATTGACACTGTTAACAAAACGTTGATATTGCACAACAAACAACTCAGAAAAGAAATTATTCATTTATCACCAACATTTTTATTAAAATGAGAACATTTGGATTAATATTAATATGTCAGTTGAATGATTTCCAACACAGAAAATACAACAACATGTAGGTATTTTGCATTTCTTTTTTACATTGTTGAAAAAGAATAACGTGGTTTTGATATTAGAACAAAACAAAAATAGATTTAGAACCTTTAACAACATGTACAATTTATGCCTATATTAAATCGTTGATCATTAAGTCATTTTAAATTGTATAATATAGAAAATGTCTAATTAAAGTGCAAAAAGGTCACCAAAAATTTATGCAGCTTCGTACAAAATGTTTTCGTAATCCCTTTATCCACTGTGACCATTGTGCATAATCAAAAACAATATTTGAAGAAATAAATTTAATTTGCTTAATCAACAATACTGACAACAAATCCTAGTCAGGCTGAAATTGCATTTTAGGTGCAATTAAATTGGCCTTAACTCAGAGGGATGAACGCCGACCCCCTATATTTTTTTTTATTTTTAAAGTATGTCTACACATTTCAATCATACTTCTCAAGATATTCTTGATACAAGAGCATTGAGGAGTGGAATACCTTAAAGAAAAAATGGAAAGTTTTGATTTTGGGGGCAAATATTAACAAAGAGATGCCTTCCTCCGTCTATCCATCGGTTATATTTACGATTCGAACATCTTGACGTCTCTGCAATTTTTCTCCTTTTGCTATATATTCGATGATATCTCTCATGTAATCAACAAAAGTCACGTGATCAGTGTTAATTGCTTTTCCATTAAGAAATAAGTAATGTTTTTCTATTTAACCGGTATTATTGTTAACTTTTTAAAGGGTACCTGCAGTGCCGGTCAATTTTTGATATAATGGAGATCTTTGTGTAAAAACATCATCCTGAAAATTTTACAGCGATCGCATAAGTAATTTTCGTGATATTTGGGGAAAACCCGATTTCACACCTGAACGAGTTTTGAATCAAGCTGATTTGGTGCAGGATGAACTGTGACGTCACGGGGTCAACGCCGCTGTATGAGAAACAGGAATATCGTATAAAAACTGTTCGTTTTCTGGCATTGTTTTATCGATATATGAACATTTTTTCTGTTGTTTTATTTCTTTATCAACCCTGGATGACTAAATATACTGTTGTTTGAGATTAAACCAGTATTTTATCGAACAAAAATGCTGAATTCAGAAAATTGTTTGCTTCATGAATTTAGTCAAATGTGTAAGACATTTTACATATAAATGCACACCATATGTAGCAAAATGACATTTAATCAAAGCACTATTGTTATAACAAACATATTTTGTTAATATTGTTATTCTTTTGAATGTTTTTTTCCGTGACATTATCAACAGATTAATAATATTGATAATACATATTTCGTAAAAGGTAACGCGGGGTCTATTCCTCGTATAAGACATAACATTACTAATGATGTCGCCCGATTATTCAATAATATTGATATCAGACCAATAACAATCAAAATAGTATGCATTTTTTAACAAACAAACACGGGATTATAAACGGATCAAATCGGCGAAAGTCCAAGATGGCTGCATAATTAAGTCTGTGTCGTATTCTTTTAAAAATACGATAATGGAATTTCATTTTACATTTATTTTTACATCCTTTGTCAAAATGTTCAAGTTTGTTCAGATTTCATAATGATTCGTTGTCAGTATAGCAATTTAATCTATATGGACTTAAAGCGTTAAATTGCTGACCATAGCGCTCGAAAGAAAGTTGCACTTAATTAAATAAGAAATTATAAAGACCAATGTAATTACTTCCGAAATAAATACTTGATCACATAAAAAATGTTTAAATTGCTAAATTGTAAATTTGGTCATTATTTAAGTGATTAGATAAGTAACAATAAAGGCATTTACTTCGAACATTAGTTTAACTATTTGATAGTCTCATGCACGATTCTTAAATCACTGATTGACGGACTATACACATGTATTAGCTTACCAGCTGCTTACGAATGCTTGATGTAACGCAGTCTAATTTATTTTTCTGTTTTATTTTTTAACAATTGAGTAGCTAATTATACACAAATAAATTTACCAGTCTAGAGGTGTGAAACCCTTTCTTTGTTCACCAGACTCGTGTACCATGTGTATACATACCTCAGATTCACGTGTGTCTGGAGCAGTGGCTTCGTTAGTTTACCTGTTTACCAGTGTCATTGTCGCGGATCACTCGTGTGTGAAAGGATATTATGTAATCAAAAAATGAATAATGAACATAAATCTGCCCATGCAAGCGTACTCATCAGTAAAAGGCGACGAGAATAGCAAATTTCAAAATCCTGTAAAAAGAAATCTGACTGTAATAAAATAATAACGGATACAAATTTCTATATCTACAATACTTAAAATAACTAAATACGTCAAACCATCAGACCTAAATCAATCATTTTGGCTGAAAAATCGAATTTAATTTGTATAGCTTTGTAAAGAAATTTCCCTCCTGTTGACCTCGTGAAGTCACTTCCTCTGAAGCCTCGTTATCGCCTGGTTCTGTTTTCTCTTGATTAGATTTCCCAAAGCAGGTAAAAACAGCCACTTTGATTCGGCGTACTTCCGTTATTTTTGCATCGATTTTGATGCGGTTTTTTGCATTAAAATTTGGTAAATAAACTCGTTGACATATGTTTCACATTGGCTGGGCTGCAAGTACCCTTTAAATTTGATAATATATGTATCATAATTATTCACCCAACACACCAACCTGCAACATGTGCAAATGCAAAACTGTGGCCGTTAGTGATAACCAAATTATGAATAATTTTTGTATTGGCATGTTATGTAAATAATTTTGTCTGCATCATTCGTCTTTTGCCGCTCAGAAATTCGATAGTAAAATTCAAGACACACAATTTATTAAAATCTTTATATAAAGATTGCTAAATGTCTTTGTTTTATTATTCATATCGTGAAAACTTAAATAAAAACATGAAAACTCGTAAAAACATAAAAACTTCGCATGTATTGTGCAGTTAACTTAATAATAAATATGAGCTTGTGTAATATATATGGACAGAGGACCAAAGAAAAATAAAAGCAATCGAAAAAGGGTCAATGAGAAAAGACAGAACCTACAGAGAATTGCTAATATTTATGGAATTCCCATAGGTCCTAATGGTAAAATTGAATACCCTTGAAATTAGGTTGTAATAGATGATGTAGTATTTAAACGTTGATGAGAGTAACAAAAGAATTCAGAAACTAATCTGCTGTTAGTCGGACAAAAGACAAATAGTGCGTATTTAAACATTGGAGTTTGATTTAGAAAGCGTATAACTATTGAAGACGTTTCTGCAACCTTGAGCATGAATATCAGGGTCGAGCGATGACTCAGTATTAAACTTCTTAGACAGAAATTCTACGCAAAGTAACTAAATGTCATTCATTGACCTTTGATTAAGGAGAAAAGTATAAAAGCAAACTAACTGTTTCTTTCGTTATCAGAATCTTTACAGTCCTGATCAGCTAGCATTGGTAAGAATTACTGTTCAAACTTATTGGGAAATTTGGTTTTATTCTTCGTACAAACATTAAGGAAATTTACAACGAAATAGATTCAACGTTCTGTAATTGAATCATTTTCAAGACTTAAATTATTTCCTCTACAGACACCCAAGATGCAGTTCTCCTTTAGCCTATTTGTTTTCCTCGTTCTGTTGGTCCTGGCTGTGACTATGTTCACCTCATCGGAAGCCTATAGATACTGGTGGAAACCCAGACGATACTGGAAATCTTATGGCTCATATGACAACTCATGGAGCTATGGCGATTAAAATTCGTAAGTTCTGCTTTTATTTTTTTTAAAAAAATCTAAACTAGTTTTGGTACAAAGCAAGAAAATATTGGAGACCATATGGTTCCTATGATAACCCAGATCTTGGGATTGGGATGATTAAACAGTAAGTAATCTGATAAAATATATCCTGTGGTATAATAGCTTAACGAGAATGCAATGCTTATATTTATTGGGATTTACAAAACAATATGCTTAAAGACTGGTTTCTATTATAAATGTATTTTTGGGATGATAAAATATCTTAAAGAGGGTCACTTAATTACTCTGTAAATTGGTTTTATATTAATATAACTGACATTTTATCTTTGATTTATGTTTATTTTACTATATTTTTGTAGGTGATGCAATCTGGACTCGAGTGTGAGCTTCATCCTGTTTTTATTAGCGCTAGCTTTGTATGTAAAGGGTTTTATTTTGTGATACTCTTGAATAAAAGACTGTATTTAAATCCACTGTGTATTTTCCCATCTGTTTCTTACTATATCCGATGGCAATTCATAAATGCATGAAAAGACATATATCTTCAGGATTCACTAATCTGAAACGCCTTACCCTCGGCGTAAGATTTAATGCATTCTTAATGAAACTGCCAGATTTAAATACGCATCATTTTCCCTTTTTCCCGAATATCGCCATATTGGTCGTCGATTTATAATGTTTCTTTCACTAAAATGTAAGAAATTAAAAATCAGGTACATGTATATAAAACATCCTGATTTCTGGAGTATTCAATCTTGTCATTAGAGCCTATGGACATTCTATCTAACAAGTCACCAAACTGGATTGTTCAAGGGATGGTTTCAATTTTTTTCTTATGGACGCTGTTTGATTGCTTTTATTTTACCGTTTGTGATCCGTCGGCATGTAACACGAGCTCATTTTTTACAGGTTAACTTGCATGATACATGTAGCATTTCTGTTGATGTTTCCGCATATAAAAATTATAAAAAATAGCGGTACTTACATAAAGAATAAATCACGTGTTTTTACAAATCCTGATGAGTTTCCGAGTTGCAAAAGACGAATGTTGCGGACGAAGATATTTACATACTGTATAGATATAATCATTAATTACTGTCACTTGCTGAACTGCTGTTTTGCATAAGCACATATTGCAAGTCAAGGTTGATGTGTTGGATGATTAATTTGAATAGAAACATTTATTTATTGGAAATAAACTTGAACGGTGATACTGATAATTTAAGAAGATAGTACTGTAGACGTATTTTTTTTACACGGGGTCATAATTCTGCGGAATCACAATATCAATTTAATCCTCGGGTAAAAATTTACGCGGATTCTTTGAATGAAAAAAAAAAATTTGAATAATTCTTATTAAATTTAGTACTGAGCGATTTTAATTACCTAGAATTTGTCCAACTTTGGACTTAAATTGTAAGAACTGTTCACAGTGAACAGTAATAATCGGTTATGCACTGGTCGGTAATCATTAGTTAGCCGTCGTATTTTTAAAGCCAAATAGATATTTTAATCTTTATTAACTGTTAATTTATTTGTTCACGTGTCGTTTAAATTATGAGTTGATCAGTTTTATCAATTAAAAGTCTGAGCACAAAGGGATCTAAAAATTGCAGTAAAAACACGGGTCTTGGCGTGTAGTTAATTGGGTCATTGAAAGGCAGACCCGCTTGGGGCTATTTGTCGCCTGACACGTGCTGTTATCTCAAGCTGGGAGAAGTTTAAATTTCCTGCAAGTAAATTTACAGAAAATTCAAATCTTTAGGAGATTAGATTATTTATTATGTGAATTCTCAATACAAATTTGTTCGACAGTTTGCATAGATAAAAACGATATACATTGTGTACACGTATATGCAAGTGTTATATAATGTAGTAACTTCCGATTATCCTTATTCATGTAATGCAATTTCAAAATGTCATTCCAAAATGCACTTTAAGTACACTGGGAAAAATTCCGCAGAAAATTTGTGCCCGCGTTCATAGCATAAATTAATACCACGCCGACAAAAGTACGTCTACAGTATTTGTTTACTATGCAATAACAATAAAAAAAAAGAATTGACTTCAACTTAATAGACTTAAATTTCATCAATTATTAGAAGAAAAAAAATACACATAGTCGACATCATAGTCATCATATTTTTAAGATTCAGATAAACATAAACTAAAGCATATTTAAGCATTAAAAACCCGTATTTTTTTGTTAAAAGTTAAATCTTTGTAGGCTGAAACTTGGTTCTGAAATATAGAGGAGAAAGTACACAATGTAAAATAAAATACAAGCTTGTTTTAATAAGAGAATGATTATTGAGAGAGATTAAAGGGCAATGCATTTTACAAAAACCAGCTGCTCTCAATGGAAGTTGAAGAGAGAGAGAGAGAGAGAGAGAGAGAGAGAGAGAGAGAGAGAGAGAGAGAGAGAGAGAGAGAGAGAGAGAGAGAAAGAGAGAGAGAGAGGTTATATAAATCAATATCAAATCAGTTAGATAAATGCTTGAAAATGCAACCAAAAAAACCCCCAAAAACAAAAACAAAAAAACTTGTGTAAAAAGAAAAAATTAGTGCCACCCGAATTGATTTTCTACAAACAACTTCGATTTTATGTCTGAATATCAGCACTTCCCCTTTCAAATACAAAATCTTCCATACGCATTGTCCAAAAGAATGACTGAACTTTAAAAAAAATATGCTGTTAAACTATAGACATCAAACGAGCATGGTGAGTATGAAGATAAATACATGTAAATAATGCGAATCTTATCAAATAAAATGTATGAATTCCGATATCATTTATTGATTTAGTACACTACTCTAAACAATAACAGGTTTTCATGACTTTCTCATGACAAGAGTTACAAAATTCTTTTATAAAGATTCAGAGAAATCACCAACCAACAGAGAATAAGGCCAAAATAGCATTTTCAAGTTAAATTCATCAAAATATTTGGTTAACACACATGATAATATTCCCTCGATATTTCAGAAATTGGTGATAGCTTAAGTTAAATGTGAGTGAATTATTTATGAATGAGGTTATAAAATATTGATTAGATAAATTATGCATTGTTTGAATTACCACAGTACTGTATGACACATTTTTTCTCTGTTCATTTTTAGTTAGGCCTAAGGAAATGAAGTTTTATTGATAACTTTCTAACCTCCTACGTCTGAAGAGCAGCAAAGAAAAATAAGTCTGAAAAAGATTTGGCATTGTATAACTGTATAAGGGGTGGACTTTAAACCTTATCATCGCATGTCCTCAGAAAATTAGTGTACTTGATCAAAAAATAAAGATATAATAAAAACGTTGCTTTAGTCATTATCCAGTCTTCTATTCGGGTGCAAATATCGATGTCACGGTTTTTTTTGTTTTTTTTTTAATTTTCAAATTAATTTTTAATTAATCATAATAAATGTATTCAGGAAGAAAAAAACTACATTTTTAAAAGAATCTTTAAAAATTTGCTGTCCACATTTAAAAAATAAGAATGTTTTATTTTTTTTTATTATTATTTTACAATCCAAAGTAGGATGCTCAGCTTGCAAATTAACCGCTTGCAAACTGACCGCAAAATATATTTCTTTAATTAATATTTAATAGTAGAGCTCTTATGTTGTGTTAGAAATAACGTTGTTGCATGGTCTTTTGCGATCTATGAAAAGCCTTTGATGGATTTTGCGACAAAAGACTAAGGTGTTTTATTTAAACTGAATAGGAGGAAATATTTTTCATTAATAGTTTACATGTTATCTTTCTTGTCGTACCCAAAAAGTTATGTACAGAGATCAATTGTCTTCGAGTGCATGTTTACATGCAGGGGTACACAAAGGCTAGCTCTGTTCTTGGACCTCTATTACTTTTAATCAATATTAATGATGTTGCTGAACATATGATGTCTTTTTGTAGATTATTTGCTGATGATAACTTAATCCAACATATACATAAAAAATCTGAACGATATCAAATTAACTCTGATCGAAGACCTTGGGCAATGTTTTTGGATAACTGGTCAAACAAATGGTTGTTAGAGTTTAATCCCGTAAAACTGAGGCTGCACTTTTCTCAATGAATAAGCACATCGGTCCTCCTAAGTTATTTTTCCAACATTGTCACTTAGGACATATAAGATTGTTTGTTTTATGCGATTAAGGCTGGTCCCACCATATAAACAAAATAACAAGTACAGCTTATAAAAAAAAAATTAGGACTTCGAAAAAACCCCTAAAATTTACTTTAGGAAGAAATCTTTTGAAAATGTACATTGTATATTACTTTTATAAGACCAATCTTAGAATATGCTTCTATTAATTGTTTGGGATGGATGTAGCTCATCTGTTAGCCATCTTCCACACTTCCTCACAAAATCCATAAAAAATGGAAATTTAGGATAAAATTAAACTGCGAAATTATCTGGAACTTTACAATAATTCTAACTACTTTCATATGATTATATAAACATAAAATATATGAAACTTTCTTGTACAAATATTAAACAATTTTAAGCTTTTCAAAAAAGTATGACATTAGAACACTGGATCTAATGTTATTGTTATATATACAAATTTTATTGGTAACATGAGGCAGAATTAAATGATAATGCAACTTTCCAATGCATTAAAAAAGATTTACTGAATTAGCGATCGTATTCGGACATCTCAGTATAATTCTCAGTCATAAGTGGAATACACCTTTATCTATATACATCTCTCATTTTTATTATTGACTTTGTCATTAGATCGATGTTTTAAAAGTATTTGTATAAGAAAAATTGAGTTCATATGGATGTATTTTTTTTATAATTCATTGTTGTCTGAATGTACTCGCAGTATTACTAAACACTAAAGATTTCTTTTCCAATTTAATATATGACTACATTTCAGTTATAACCTTATCAGTATCGAAAGGACTAAAAATGTTCAAATTTATGGGATACTTTGAACCATAAACTTTGGCTGAAAAATTACTAATAGTTTTTAAAGCTTAATCACTTTTTAATATTTATTTTTTCAATATATAAATTTAATAATGCGTTCCTCTAAAATTAAAAAAAAGATTAATTGACTAATTTTAAAAACAATGATATGCTGAAAATAATTTTTTTTTTCATTAGAAATGTCATCACAAGAAAAAAAGATAAACAAAGTAAGATAAGGCTTATTGCGTGTTCTTTCCAATGAAATACATTTACGTTCATCCCTGTAAGTCAGTTTTCACGAGTCAATTAGTGTCAATAGTGCAGCAGAAAGCGACGCAGTTTGCACTTTATCTTCGATTTAATTTACCGTGTTTTATTTCATACCAAGGCTAGAAGAATCTGCATCAGGTTGTACGGTAAAAGTCAAAGTAATCATATCTACTAATCTACTTGTCTTGTATTCAAATTACAGAATTTACATAACAGTAAAGGGCAATGGAAACACGTTAAGCTACTTCAAGTTTGTATTATATTTTAACAAATCTACGATGTACCCCCTTCCCAATGTTTTTAATACTTTATTAACTTTCTACAACTACTGATAATATAAGCTTATCATAAATATGTGTTACATATAATGTATGGACACTTCTTTTGTAGGTTAACAAAGCATTAAAAAAATCTTTAAAAAATAAGTTAAAAATTTAGTATCCTGTTGTAAGACATACATTTTGAATCAAACGAATTATTTCCCTTGAATAGTACTTCATTTACAAACACAACAAAATGCCAAGGTCGCCGACTAAAATTATGCAATATGAATTATGAATTGTCTCCTACACCTTTGGCGTGACATCTAAGATTACAGTTAAAAGTCAAGATTGAAACTGTTAACAAAACGTTGATATTACACAACAAAGAATTCAGAAAAAGAAATTATTCATTTATCACCAACATTTTTATCAAAATGAGAATATTTGGATTTATATTAATATGTCAGTTGAATGATTTCCAACACAGAAAATACAACAACATGTAGATATTTTGCATTCCTTTTCTACATTGTTAGAAAATAATTACGAGGTTTTTATATTAGAACAAAACAAAGATAGATTTAGAACCTTTAACATTTACAATTTATTCGTATATTAAATCGTTGATCAGCAAGTCATTTTTTTTATCAAAAGGAGTACACATTTTGAACTAATAAGCAATAAAAAATATCATATGACAATTCTAATTATATTATAATCAGAGCAAGATATGATATAAAAGGAAATACGAAAATGATTAAACGCAACATGCCCTTAAAGGTGCTATCAACAGATAGTAGATTTACGTGCAAAATATAAGCACGCATTTTTCAAAATAAAATTTCAGAACCCTTTTTTATTTTTCTGAAAGCAACAATACAAATTACATTGAGATTTCCTTGACAGTATATAGCACTATTACAAATTTATCTACAAATCACATTCATGCACAAACATTAAAAGACATATGAATAATATATCACAAAAAATTATACCTTAAAATTACGTGATTGAAAAAGCCTCTATAAAGAGTGAAATGCATTCGTGGAATGAAACACAAACATTATAGTGTTTTATTTTGATTTCTTCTGTGTATAGCAAAATTGTAAAGGACATTTTATCAAAGTTTGGATTGCTTTAATTTAGAACGAAGAAAATATATCATTCAGTTAAGGACTTTTAGAAAATTAGAGTGTGTATAAGTGAAAGAAATATTTTACATTCGTCAGAGAAATCCTAATAATCTGGAAAACAGGTAAGACATCAATCATTCTCTATCATTTGTACCGACATCTTCTTGTCAAAAAGTCGCTATGTGAATGCCGTGCACTCTGTTTCATATGTTGTCATCCTCCTGTAGTAGTACTTGTGTCTTAAGCTGCACGAATTTCTATAAATGCCCTGTATGACAATCAAAGTCTTTCGAAGGCCATAATACAACGTTGTGCGATATTTTCAACCCAAATAAAAAAATCTTATTCTTATTAGAACTAGGGTGGAGTCCAAATTGCTCTTAGAGAAAATATTCATTTAATCTATAGTTCTTCGGCCGATCACATTTGTGTCCAAATGAGGCATCCAGCAAATTTAACTTTTTTGCGCACGCATTGCGCCTTGCACTACTTTATTAACTATGTAGTGACAACTTTATGTAAATCTTTAATTACATGTAAATTACTAAAAAAAATCAGCATTCTAATGTGTTTGCCTTGATAGTACTACATCTAAACACTTACATGATAATAAAAAATATGTTAGTCGTTCCATTCGTACATGTAAGAATTATATATTAACCGGAAGTACAATTGGCCTATAAAGAGTAAGGTTTATTCATGCCTTGCTATTTCAGAATCCACAGAACGGTGGGATATATCCTAATAATTATTTCATTGCTTATACCATAATGCTTTTGCATTACATTAAGAGAGCTGGCCAACGATCTATCACATGCTGATCATTCCTTTAAAGAAATACTTGTTTTTCTATTCATCGATTATTGAATTATTTATTTGGTTGACTACATGTATATTTGTGTCATGTGTATTGTATGGAAATAAGTTTTATTGGTATAAAAAATATATCATTATCTATTTATTTATCTAAAATTTGTATAATGAGTTGAAAATTAACAATTATGATTGTCACTTTGTATATTCCACGAGATTGAATGCGATGGTCACACACAAAAATAAATGCATACAAAATATATCGTAAAACAAACGCCTGAGGCGTGGCATATTAGCATACAGAAAACGTCAAGGTTGTGTCTCTGTTAAATGTTGATATATGTCTGTATTCTAAACAAACGTCACTTTTTTAAAAAAAAGTAAGGTCGCTTTCTACCTACAACATTGAACCGTCAAATTTAATGCTTTTGCGACAATATGCGTAAGAATTAACATAACAATGCTGTCAGAAAGGTTTCATTTGAAATATGATTAAACAATCTCTTCTTTGTTTAACATTTTGGTTCTACTCCATTTCCTAAAATTAGTACAAAATCTTGATCAATATGGCATATTTTTGTATAGAGGAGTAAAAAGAGCAATACATTTTTATATTACAAAGGATTTATCTTAAAAAATAAAACATTGTTCAATTCTAACTTTCCATCCCTTTTTATACCTGCTTTTTAACGGAATTACAATCAGCTTTCTTTTCAGTTGTGGGTCGGGGAATAATGCCAATATAATTTCGATATACATGTAATATGGCAGGTTATTAAAATGAAAAAATCTTAAAATCCTTCTGGTTGTTACAACAAATTGCAATATTGCAAGAGATATGTCTGCTGAATTGTATGTATGAAGCCGAAAAATATTTCTAAGCTTGTCAATTTTAAAGAGTTGATGTCATTTATTTTCCCATTGATTAATACCAGTATGGAATTTGATAAAATAACAACCCGAAACGAAAACTTTGGTTTTCCCATATAAATCACTAAATTGTGTTATCTGAAATTCATTGTACATGTATTATGCATGATTGTAGATGTCATACAGTGACGTCATTATTCAACATTGAACCAGGAATATTTAACATATTAAATTTATGCATTGACATTTAACTAAACAAGCTAGACAGTGTTATATAAGTGAGCAAAACATTCTCAGTGCATCAGAAAATACCTGTAGTGATCATTTGAAATACAACTAAGCGTACTCGCATTTTTGAAAAAAATCATCATTATCCTTGACGATACATTCTGCTATGTTTATTCTTTGTTTTCTCGAAATACAGTTTATCGCTTATTGCTGTTGAATATTTGATTAATTCTTTCAAGTGTTATTTGTTTGATCACAAAATATGATATCTTATTTTAATGAACGTTTGGATGGAACTAAACTTGTGACATAACTGAAACTTTAACCAATCTGACATGACCCATATTCCGTTTAGAGTTTTTCTTCACTAAAGATTGCATATTTGTCTTTGCTTTTTTATGTTTTACAGATCGCTTGGCAATCAAGATGCAGTTCTCGTTTAGCCTGTTTGTATTCCTCGTCTTGTTGGTTCTGGTTGTGACTATGTTCACTTCATCAGAAGCAAACAGGTACTGGTGGAAACCCAAAAGATATTGGATACCTTATGGCTACAATGACCACTCATGGAGCTTTGGTGATTAAACATTGTAAGTTCTGCTGTTTCATTATTTTTTTATATCAAAAACTAGTTTTTCAGCACAAGCAAGATTAGTTTAAAAAATTTCTGTTTTTTTTTTTTGTAAATTTCAATCAATTAATCATAACGAAATCTATATTTTAGCATAATTATTTACTCTCGCTTTTGCATGAAACGTTACTTGTATTTTTAGGCAGTGCTTCCTTCGGCTTCTGTTTGCACCTTAACTGGTTTTGTTCATAATTTGTGAGAGTACCTGGCCAAATTTATCAAATGTTAAATTTGGAGGGTGGCTTATTAAAGTTAAAAAACTGGTTTGTTCAAAGGATTTTTCAAGTTCTGGCTTTTTTCATTGAGCCTGTTTCGATCGTTTTTATTTTTCTTTTGATTTTCCGTCAACATATATTACATTTGCTCATATTTTTTAGTAGGTTATCTGCATAATACTTGTGGCACTTCTCTTGATGTTTCTTGGGTATATTTAATAATTAAACAAAAATAATTAGCAGTGCTTAAATAAAAAAATTAATTGTGTCTCTTGACTTATTCTGATGAGTCTCCCAGCGGCAAATGACGAAGGTTCCAGACAAAAATATTTACACAATGTGTAAATATAATCATTATTCTTAATGAGTGTTGTCACTTACAACCGCTGCTTTGCAGTACATGCATCTAATGACATAGAATTGCTTCACATAACAAAAAAGACTTTCTCAATTGAATTTTACATTTTTACGTATTTAATAGTTTTTTGATTGAAACCATTTTTGTTCAAATATTAGTTGACATTAATTTTTATTTAAAAAGAAAGGAATAATCCACTGCAATATGCTTACAAAACGATCGAAAGTAAATTGGTTGAAGCAAGTATATCATTTGAAAAGAATTGAGCATGAATGCAATCAATTGCAGATTAGACAGTCACTGCATTTTATAATTTGACCATATTTTTTGATATCGATGTAACAAATGATAAAAACGACAAACTATAGCTTATTGTTATCACAATCTCCAATCTAGAAAGGATTATTTAATAATTCGTACTATTACGTGAGCTTGGCTTTTATAATAAGTTTTAAAACCAAAACAATTTTACTCAAACAACATGTAATAGTAACGCCATTGTTTAACAACCCAGAGTCCAAATATTTCTCCAGCTGACAACAAGATCAAGTTGACACACTTGGAATCTAAAATAGAAAAAAATATTTCACATTAAAGTCATTTTAATGAACTGCAAAATTTTACTTCCGAAATTGATTTAAGTACATGCATGTATTTCATTACTAATAAAAGGAAAAAACCCCGATATTTTTCACCAAAAATATAAATAACCATTTGTATGATTCACCAGGAAGTAAGAATTATAGTCAAATATAACTTACTGTTTAATCATCCCAATCCAAATCCCTAGAGTTATCATAGTATTCTGAGCTAGAAGGTCTCCAATGTCTCCAATATGGCTGGTATCGTTGGTACCTGTATGCTTCTGATGAGGTGAACATAGTCACAACCAGAACCAACAGGACGAGGAAAACAAACAGGCTAAAGGTGAACTGCATCTTGACAAAACCTATTGAAATGTTTGACTTTTAATATTTTTACGTCATGGTTAAGGTAAAGAAGCGCATGTATAATTATTTTTTAAAGCTGGTTTGTTCGATTTTATATCGAATTTTCTGTGTGCTTTAAAACGATGGTTTTGTTCAGTATGTGTATTATTAAAGACATTGCAGTAGTTTTCACAGCCAATTAAGCCATATTTCATTAGAAAAATGATACCCAAAATTTATTTACAGAACAAACTTTAAATAAAATGGTTCAGCGTAATTTCATCAATTAATTATTTCGCACCCGAAGTCGAGGCAGGTATGGTTGTAGTACGACTTCGACATGCGCTATAAATAAAGGAAATATATAGGATTTCAAGAAAGTTTCAGCAAATCAAAACTTAACCTGTGTCCATTTTTAAATAGTCTTTCTTATGTTTGTTTTGTTAATAATCAATGCGTAAAAATGCTGCGGTCAAAACTAAACGGTTCCCTTGTATTAACAAGCCCGTAATGCATTTTTTGTGTTCCCATTGTGAAATTATCCTTAAGTACTTAAAATATTTCTATCTTTGGTGTAAATAGATTAAAGTCTATAACTTTCGAAGATAATTAGTTTGCAAAGATAATGTTTTAATACTATGGTAAACAACCCAGACCAATCAGCTTTAATCTAGATTTAATTGTATATACAATCTTTACAAATAAAAATTGAGTAAAGGAAAGCATACCTAGCGTTATATGATCAATGAAATATCCGTTGAAAAATATCACTGTTGGTTCGTTTATATACCATGTACATTTAAATGCAGCTATTATTTATAATGAAAGGTCAATAAATTATTTTTTTTTGTGTTCTCGTTAAACAATTTGAATAAAAATCTAAAGTCTTCAAGTGGCAAATGACGAAGGTTCTTGGAAAAGATATTTATATAATGTCTAAATATAATCATTATTCTTAATCAGTTTTGTCACTAAAACCGCTGCTTTCCTTGGAAATCTCAGTATACTTGTTTAGAGGTGTCAATCTTACCTGAAATTACCTAATCTACACAAATCTCTCCTTTTTACTGTTGACTTTGTTATTAGATCAATAATGTTTTTTTTATAGTATTTGTAAGAGACATTATGAGTTAGTGTGAATTTATTTCTTATGATTTATTGGTGTCTGAATGTACTCTCAGTACTATCGAGGACCGAAGATTTAATGTATGAATAAATCTTCGCTATATCTTTATCCATATAGATAGATCGTAAAATGTTCAAATGTACGTGGGTTTTTTTTCATTATCAACTTAAGTTTAAAATTTCTGATAAGTTTTAAATCTCAATTACCTCTTTATAATTATTTTTTTAAAATACATAATTTAAAAATACGTCACTATCAAAACGTACACAATTAAAGTAATTGAATCGCTAATTTTTGAAAACAATGATTTGCTGAAAATAACAAATTATGTTTTTAGAAATTTTCTCAAAAGAATAAAAGATGAAAAAAGTAATAAAAGACAAAATACGTGTCCTTCCCCATTAAATTCTTTTTACTTTCATCCCTGTAAGTCAGTTTTCCAGAGTCATTCAATGTCAATAGTGCAGCATGTTTTCCATTTCATTTTCTGCGTTTTTACACATCAAGGTTAGAAGAATTTGCATCGAGTTGTACATTAAAAGTCAAAGTAATCAAATCAAATTATCTACTTGTCTTGTATTTAAATTATATAAATCTACATTAGAGGAAAATACAACGAAAATGTGTACTTCAATTTTGTATTCTGTTCTACCAACTTTAAAATGTAAAACAAATATAACACTTTCTTAACTTTCTTTAACTACTGATTATGTAAGCCACATATAAATGGGTGTTATTTATAATGTATGAACACTTCTTTTGTAGGGTATATCAATTATAAAATATATCTTTAAAGAATCAGTTTAAAATATACCATCGAACTGTAAGACAAACGTATTACATTGGATTATTTATTTCCCTTGAATAGTACTCTCTTTATTCAGTGCAACGAAATGACAAGGTTGCCGACTAAAATATGTGCATTATTAATTAATGATTGTGTCCGAAACAACAGGCGAGGCTTCTAAGAATATACAGCCGCATCTGTTTTATTCCAGGTTTAAAATTAATTACGAAAAACACCAGTAATTTCCAATTGTTGAATTGCGGTAAACAAACAGAAGTAGCGTTTCTGTATAAAGGTTATATACTGAAAAAAACGATAGCCGATGTTTTACCTGTTCAAAAAAGTGTCAAAATTCTATTGGAGTGTATAGTACGCACCCCTTTCTCACAAAGAAATTTTCTACAAAAAAATTGCGTATTATTTATGTGTATACGGCGAACTCCGGTACATGTTAAGCTGTTAAGTGCAAGACTGGCCATTTATTAACATTTGAATGAATTGAGTATTTAAATAGATATATAAACAACACAAAGCAGGTGTTATAATCAATTATCTCATCAAATCTTAGCTTTCAGATCATCAGATTCATTATTTAGCAGAATTCAAACTTCACACTCAATTTTTTGTTATCAACTCATTAACAAATATCTAACTTTGGCTTCTTTTAAAGCGGGGGTCACATGTCAGAAGCCATGTGACAAAACAGACAAAATGGCCGTTGAAAACAGACATCTTGATAGCACCGGACATCAACAAGCACTGCATTGTTGCTTGCCGCGTTCGACAGGTGGCCGCTTAAACGAGTTCAAATATAGTGGAAAAACTAAACGGGCGGGATTGAAACTGGCCGCTCATGGAGAGTGGCCGCTGATTAAAGGAGGCCGTAACAGCAGGTGCGACTGTAGTTGAAAGTCAAGGTTGACATTGTTTAGTAAATGTTGATATTAACACAGCAGAAATTATTCATAAAAGTAATGTGTAAACGAACCACAATAATTTTACCAAAAAATATTTCGATTCATATTAATATATCAGTTGAACGAGTTTAGATACACGAAATAGAGATTTCATTCAACAACCTATACGATGTAGTAAATTATGGAGTGAAATATTGATAATCTGGACATTTCCAACTAAAACAAGTTCAAATTAAGAACTTATTAGCTATATCAATATATGTTTCAATAATTCTACCTATACAATCATTAAATTAACGGAAATGGTAAGTATATCTAACGCAACATGTCCTTAAAAGTGCTATCAGGTAGATTTACGCGGAAAAAAAAAGAGCAAGCATTTTTCCAATTAAAATTCTTAAATCTTTCAATTTATTTTTAAAGCACAATGTCACAAAATACATGTATGTACATCTATTGTCTATTGGACAGTATATATATATATATATATAAGAAGCACTAACAAACCAACAACACTCGTTATCTAAAGTGTCGGATCAAAAGATACACGGTTATGAGATGAGATATAAAAAAGCACTAAAAATAACCAACGACACGAACAATAAAATAAAATATTGTCAAATTTTCGGGACAACCCGTCCCTTCTTCAGGACAACAAAATAAAAACTACATAATAAAGAAGAAAAACATCTACAAAACTAGCACTAAACTAAACTAAATAATATATAAAAACTAGATAATGTTTAAACACCGGATCAAAACATGGCAGCTACATCTTTATATTTAAGAATTCGAGCCCAAGAAAGAAAAATCCCGTCCGACGCAGCGGACGGTCTGTGAAGAAGTGCTGAGAGATAACGCGAACGAATTAACTTGCTAATTGGGGGTTGTTGTTAATTAAGTTGTACTAGTAAGATAATTCGTGGTGAAAGTTTGTAGGGAAGATTGGCCCTGTAAAAGACCACATAAATAATCATGAATGTAAAAACTAATGGAAGTGAAATAAAGAAAAAGAACAAAACCGATTAAGGAAATAGCTAAAAATTTGAAAAAATAACATGATTAATAGTTTGTACATGGACCGAAAAAGATGAAGATGGTGATATTGCTACGAAAACAAATCAGTACTTAGTTGATGTTCATTTTGGTGAAGTCACTTAATTTGTTAATGCCGTCAGGGCGGAATGACTTCAGTCTATGCATCCAAAATTTTTCTTTATTTTTTCTCTCCGCATCTGTCCAGTTAGGGTTGTGATCAATGACCAAAACCATCATGTCCTCCCATTTGTGACCATCTAAATTAAAATGTTCCCCGACGGGTTCTTTAATTTTCTTAGTTTTGATGGTGGAACGATGATTATTGATGCGCCTGCGGAGGTCTCCTGTTTCCCCTACGTATTGTTTCTGACAAAATTTACAATTGATGAGATATACACAATTGTCAGATCGACAAGAAGTATTTGCGAAAATTTTGTAAGTACGGCCAGTAATGGGGCTAGAGAAGTCGTCTGCATCAGAGCTGTGTTTGCACAACAGACATCTGGTGTCAGAACAAGTTCTAAAGCCACCATTAGGCAGAGGGTTCTTTAGTTTGGTTCTTACCACCATGTCCTTAAGGTTTCTAGGGCGCTTGAAAGCTGCCATCGGTGGGTTTTTAAAAACCTCAACCATTTTATCATTGCTGTAAAGGATTGGCAGGTTCTTCTTAAGGACTGCATTTAGGCCACTAAGGACAGGGTGGTAAGTAGTGACAAATGGGACCTTGTTGTCTTCGTTTTTGGGTTTATATTTCAGAAGGGATAAACGATCCTCTTTAGCTAAATCATCAATTGCATTCTGTACAGAGTGCGAGAGAAAAAATAAAGAAAAATTTTGGATGCATAGACTGAAGTCATTCCGCCCTGACGGCATTAACAAATTAAGTGACTTCACCAAAATGAACATCAACTAAGTACTGATTTGTTTTCGTAGCAATATCACCATCTTCATCTTTTTCGGTCCATGTACAAACTATTAATCATGTTATTTTTTCAAATTTTTAGCTATTTCCTTAATCGGTTTTGTTCTTTTTCTTTATTTCACTTCCATTAGTTTTTACATTCATGATTATTTATGTGGTCTTTTACAGGGCCAATCTTCCCTACAAACTTTCACCACGAATTATCTTACTAGTACAACTTAATTAACAACAACCCCCAATTAGCAAGTTAATTCGTTCGCGTTATCTCTCAGCACTTCTTCACAGACCGTCCGCTGCGTCGGACGGGATTTTTCTTTCTTGGGCTCGAATTCTTAAATATAAAGATGTAGCTGCCATGTTTTGATCCGGTGTTTAAACATTATCTAGTTTTTATATATTATTTAGTTTAGTTTAGTGCTAGTTTTGTAGATGTTTTTCTTCTTTATTATGTAGTTTTTATTTTGTTGTCCTGAAGAAGGGACGGGTTGTCCCGAAAATTTGACAATATTTTATTTTATTGTTCGTGTCGTTGGTTATTTTTAGTGCTTTTTTATATATATATATATATATATATATATATATATATATATATATATATATATATATATATCCGTCACACATTTATTAGTGTTTTATTTTGATTTCCTCTGTATTCAGCCTGATCGTGAACAACATTTTATCAAGCTTTGGATTACTTTAATTTGGAACGAAGAATTTTTTTTATTCATTTAATGACCTTTTACAAAATTAGGTTTTAGAGTGTATATGAGTGAAAAATATTTTTCGTGCATCAGAGAAATCCTGATCATCTGGAAACATATTTACCGACATTCTCTTTTAACAAAAATCGCTATTTCAATACAGGCACCCTGCCAGGTATGTTAGCGTCTTATTGTTATAGTGCTAGTGTTTTATTCTTCACGAATTTCTTTAAATTCCATGTCTGACAATCAGTGTCCTCAGAAGACCATAATATAACGTTATGCGAAATATTCAAACCCATAGAAATAAAAAACTTATTTTTTTAGAGCTAGGGTGGAGTCCAAATTTCTCTTAAAAGAAAAAAATTATTTAATCTGTAACATTACTAAAAAGAATTTAATATTCTTTTCTTTAAATCTTCAATCTAGAAGAAATAAACTTTTTATAATGTTAAAAATCTTTTCATTCTACCATTGCATACTGGACTTTATTTCGTGAATTACAGCTAGCTAGGTATTAAAATGCAGTTCTTCTTTGACATGTTTGTTTTCCTTGTCCTACTGGTTCTAGTAGTGACTTTGTTAACACCATCAAAAGTATATAGTTACTGGTGGCTTAGACAATATTGACGTTATGGCTCCATTCTGTGATAACTTATGGAGATATGGCGATAAAACGCAATGCGTTTTGTTGTTTAATTTTTCTTCATTTGAAATTTCCTTTTCAAAAATTTAGCATGTTTGTTTTGAGGGATAACCGTTTCATTACTTAGATAGATTGTTTTAGTTAAGAAAACGCTAATGAATATAAGTTTTACCAAAATTAATTATTCTTTTCACGGACATTCATCGTTGTTTTAGCTGTATTATTCAATTTCAGGCAGCTTTTTCCTTGACATCTGTTTGGTTTGCTCATATCCTTTCTACGTTTATACGGATTTCTTTTGGTTTCAATGCCTACTCAATTATTTTTTCCAATAAAGATGTTGATTTCCAACATTTAACATATGTTTTCTTCTTTTATCAATAAGCATCAAAGATTAAACTTGTCGAAATAAATTGCTTCTTTTTCAGTTGTAATTAATCACCGTTTTTTTAGATGAAAAAAAGGACACAAGACATCAATTATGACTCAGTGAATATTGAAGTTTATTTTTGGGAGTTGATTTTATTCACCTCTCCTATTCAGTTACTCTGGAAAACCGAAAGTGAAACAATGTTTGGACCTAAGCACAAATCATCACCGCTGACAAGATTTAGTTCTTGAAAATAATCGATAAATTCGATTTAATGTATCTTGAAGCATTGGTTTTTAAGAAACTTACTTATGAATACCTTGAAAATAGTCAGATGTTAATTAGTACAAACAATTTAGATATTTTTTGCAGTCGTATGTTTTCATACGCCAGAGTTCAATAAAGTCTCGTTCAACCATCGGCTGTCTCCGTGAATCTCCGACAAGCAGAGAGTCATTCTATATTTAGAGGTCGCGTCATCAAGCTATCACGTGACATGGTGTACACATTCTCTTGTTTGTTGGAGATTAACGGAGACAGCCGAGCATCTGGTTGAACGAGACTAGAGTTCATTATTGCTTGGATCCATACAATATTTTTTGAATATTTCGATTTCTTATACATAGTTTGACGGAATCAATTCTATATTTAGTCATTACACATCACGATTCATACTTGTTTTTTCTTAAAATTCTTGTCGGAAAAGTCCGAGAATTCATATTATAAAAATGTGCGTAATTCAAAGACAGATAATAAACTACTTGTCAATCAAAGTAATAGATCGCTGATTTTTAAATGAATAATAATCGATAAAATCAACTTCTGTTAGTACTTCAGTACTTTGTTAAGTTTGCAAGTATATATACAGGTATTATAAATATATTATCTTATCATAAGATTTTTTAACATTTAAATCCATCGAGTATTTTCATTTTCCTTCTTCGTCAGGTACCATGTTCAACATTACGTTCTGAAGTCATACTATGTAGGAAGTTCTTAACATTATGAAAAAAGTAATCTATTATGTCTCTTTAAAATGTTTTCATTACCATATCTTTTTTAAAAAATCGTTTTTTCACTTATCAAAGAAAATGCATACCTCTCATTGTAAATGAAAATCAACATTGCATTTTTGAGCTAGTGAACGATATTTTGAAAAAAAAGAATGATGATAATACAAATTGTGTATTATTTACCTTGATGATTTCTGAATTATCGTACCAATTCGAATTGTTTCTGTTCATGTGCTTGACCCCGACGGTATGGGATGTACTTCTTAACGAACATAACTACCTTTTTATCCACTAAAAATACATACGAATTATATCTCTGTGATAGATACGTGTAATACGTATTACCTTACATTATTATACTTAAAACATGCATGTGAAATACAAATATTTCTGCATATATTTAAGTATTTATGTAAACAAATTAAACTAGAATGCTTTTTGGCTTTTAAAAGTTTAACAATTGCTAATTTGTCACTGAAAGGTATGAGTAGATTGCTTGAACTATTTTGTTGAAAATTATTATAGAAAATATAGGTTAAGACCATGTCTTAGAAGCAAGATAACTCGAGTGTCGAGTGAGATATATATATTTTTTTGAAGGTTGAAAACATATAGTCAAATTTTAAAAACATTTTAACATGGGGTCCTAAGATTTTTAAATTGAATTTTTCAGTCTGTCCTGTTCCACGATTTGAAAAATTTTGACATGTTCCATAGCAAACAAACTATGCACGGTTTATAAGCAGCATAATAATTTAAATTGTAAGTTTTGTTTGACTTACAGTATAAAGAATCAACGTTTCTAAAATTATGTGTCCCAATATTTGTAAAGATGTTCTATATACTAGATCAGACTAAACAAAAAATTAAAATAAAAATGAATGTTCATGTCATAAAATATATGAAACGTTAATTAAACGTGTTTGATATGCTGAAGTGTTGAAATAAAAAACAAATTCAACAATCTATATCTAATAACAGATGTGAGCAATCTTGGAAACAATTCGTACAACAATCATTATTCTGTAACACGTTGAGCAAGCCCTGGGTTTAATAGCTAAAAAACTTTTATATTCAACCACTCATTTTTCACTCATTTTACACCAGTTTTCATCATGACGTATAATTTAATGTTTCAATATTCATAATATTTTGAAACACTTCAGTTACAAATATCTTACACTGTTTAATCATCATAGTCCAAATCCTAGATATATCATAGGAACCGTAAGCTATCCAATACTTTAGAATCACCGTTGTTCGTGGGAGACCAATGTTCGTGGCTTTCGTCGGTTATATTTATTTACGAAGTAGAACTTGCTACAAACGAAATTACGTCCCAACGAAGGAGGAAATTTTGGCTACCCATGAACGTTGACCCCCACCAATATAAATGATTCCACAGTATCTTCGTGACCACCAGTACCTGTATGCTTCTGATGAGGTGAACATAGTCACAGCCAGAAGAAATAGGGCAAGGAAAACAAAGAAGTTTAAGGAGAATTGTATAATGATTACCTATAAAGGAATAACAGTTTGCGTACCAATACCCATGTCTAGCTAAACATTTTCTTTAATTCAATCTTAAATATATGGTAGTATAAATCTAATGACCAAACTAAACAAGAAATCTGTGTTTTTGGAAAATTAAAGAGTGAAATATTCTTATGACGTTTAAAAAAAATGTTCCTTCAAAACTTTTGTTACAAAAGAATGCCTATTATCAATAAACCGATAGACAACCATTTAAATCGTACCTGATCAAAGAATTAATATAGATTCTCATTTTATGATGTTCTCTATCAAACTTTTTTTTTCTTTTTTTTTTTCTCCCCGAATGCGTCATTCAACTATCTACGGACCGACAATGTTATCACGTGGACATTTTGTGGACGTTCTAAAATTAGCTTGTCACATTACGTGCCATTGAAAAATTTCAAGTTGGGCGTTTAGTTACCGACTCTGTCTGTAAATAAAACATTTAGAAATCATAATTAATTCTTCTAAATGCGTTTGATTTAAACTGTATATTATTAAGAGATTAGAACATGTGTACCTTAATTGAAAAACGCAAACATTCCTCAATTATAAAACTTTCATTTCAAAAGGCATACATGTATATACCTTTAATCATATTACATGTGAAAACGAAACAAATTATTTGAATTCATCTAAAATTTTATTGTAACACCTAAACATATCACTCTAGAAACAATATATTACATCAACCGAAACAAGATCAGAGTTTTACCAAACTGCCATCTGTAAACAGTAATATATATACTATAAGTAAAGTTAGCCATTTTGAAATGCTGTTCTTTTTCAAATATGATTTAAGTGGTTTGTTTGATGATCATTTCTGAATTTAACGTATGCATGATTAAGAAATAGGATGAGGACAACTTAGTGTTCAACCATCCCAACCCTAGACCCTGGATTCATAGGAGCCGCCATAAGGTCTGTAAGGTCTCCAATATCTAATTAGCCGGTACCAGAAGGATTCTGTTGAGGTAAACATAGTCACTGCCAGAACCAACAGGACGAGGAAAACAAACAGGCTAAAGAAGAAGTGCATCTTGATTTTGTAAACAGATACCAAAGTCTAGCTACACATCTCCTTTTAAATGTTAAATAAATTGTTGTATAAGCCTTATTACCAAAAAAAAAGAGAATTCTAACTTGGGTTTCATTGATCAGGACTTGTGAAAATCTGATAAATGATGAAAAGTTAAGAGCACTTTTATAACTTTTCTAAAATTCAAATTCTTTTATGAAATGATAGGTCAATGAATACATTTTTAAAAAACCTTTGTTGTGCTTCCTAACGTACAGGTTTTACCCCGGCATAATTTTTTGACCTTGAAATTATGCATATCATAATTTTATGTTAAATTGGTTAAACCGTCTCTGAAAATTATATGCGTTTTCCTTACACTTGTTTATGTTTCACCTTTATTTACAAACAGGAGAGCAGTAAAATACTTGTGACCCCTCTTAACTCTGTTAAAACATAATTGAGTTATCAGATATAAACTGGACGAATTAAAACAGATTGAATTGAATTGGAGTGATTTCTGATTAATTGAACGTTATTCTGGAGGAGCATTCTTTTACATACAATTACATACATATTATCTATTCCTCTCTAATATTTATCAACACTTTAAGAATTTGCATTAAGAATTAATGCAATTGAATTAAAAAATTGACTTAGGAAATTGCATTAAAAACATAAGTGAAAAAGTAAATACCGCTTAAAGATAAGAAGAAAACAATGCTTTAATGCATGTCTTACCCGAACTTAAATTCAGATTAAAGCACAATGTGCAACACGTCAAAGTTTTTATATCTAGAAAATATGGTATTTGTTAATAAATAGCATACAGCCTCGCTAAACAACACCTATAAAAAGTATTTAATGTCGTAGCATTATATATTAATGGCATACTTTTTGTTGAAAACAGGAAACATTATATAATATTATTAATATCAATACATAAAGATACACATATCGATACAAAATGAATATCACTACACCTAGATAAATCACGCAACACACATCTTGGTTAACGTGTGAACCGAACAATTTGTTGCACTTAACAAGTTAATATAAAACTCAGTCTTCAAATTTAAACGTGGCGAAGTTTGAAAATCACATACATGAACCTAATGTTTGGGCTTAATTGGATTTTAAAATAGATCTTTAATACTTTTCCGGATTCTAAATAACCAGAAAATGTAATTTGGAAAGCATAAAAAATGAAAAACGTTCTGCAAACATATAAATGATATCAATTTTGATAATAAATGTAATGCGCTTCGAATCCCCACAAATGTTACTCTGGTTTCTTTTTTGACATTTGTGTTCAGGTTGGAAGAATTGCATTCCATGACCTTCTGCAACTTTAACAAGATCACAAAATATTAATTCATTGACCTTTCACTACAAATAGCCGTATTCAAATGTACGTGGTATATAAACGAACTAACGGTGATATTTTCATCGGATATTTTCCTGATCATACAACGCCAGGTAGGTATTCCTCTACTCAATTGCAATTTGTATTTGAGAAGCTTTTTATAAACAATTAGAAAATTACGGATCATATGTGCATCTGTGTAATTTACCTTAATAATGACGCAATAATAATGAAAACAAACTTCTCCATAGGTTTTGTCAAGATGCAGTTCTCCTTTAGCCTGTTTGTTTTCCTCGTCCTGTTGGTTCTGGCTGTGACTATGTTCACCTCATCAGAAGCATACAGGTACTGGTGGAAACCCAGAAGATACTGGGGACCTTATAGACCTTATGGAGGCTCCTATGAATCCAGAGGCTGGGATTGGGATGATTAAACAGTAAGTGCATTGTGATAATTATTGATGCCTAATCATACAGAGGTTGTGTATAGTAAAGAAATAAGTAAAACAATTCATAAAATAAATTTGCTGATACAACTTAGTACAGCAATTTGCAAAATGATAACAAAACAAGTTTTAATTTATTTTTTATTTTATTTTAGATGGCAGTTGGTGTCAACAATTGGATGTTGTTCTTTAGATTGTTATATTAATGGCGTTATAATAAAATATCAAAGGAAAAAAATGAAAATGTTTTATTTTATTGTTCTGTTTCGATAGAAACTAATACCTTATGATTTATAATTTTGAATAGTAGAAGTTCAATTCACGAATTCTTTGTACAAGAAGTAAATGAATATAGGTATTAAATGCATTTAATTTCATTTCAATATGGTACACTAGGATTTTAAAAATCGAACACGTTCGCCTTTTGAGGGTATATTCAACTTATGAATATACATTGTTGTAAAATTTTTTATTTAAATTACAATCCCTTAGCTCGTTTAGATAAATGCATCGCTTTAACTTTATGATCTATGTCTTAAAAAAATAGTAGTGTAGTATTTGATGGAATTTGGTATTCCACATATTGACTTTCCCTTTGTATCATTTTGATTTATTTTTTTCAACTTCAGGAGATTGGTTATTTCCTCAAGTTAAAGAAATATCTACCAATGCGACATTTTATCTATGTCAAGAAACAGACACTTTCATAAATACATGTTATCATTAACATAATTAAGAAGACTAAATTTCATGCCTGAGTCTTTAAACAACTATATATATATATATATATATATATATATATATATATATATATATATATATATATATATATATCAAAGAAAACGCTGCATGAGCATACGTTAAAAGATGTCAATGGATATAAATATTTATCCATGAATATATTTATCCCTTACAGATAAATACAGTTATTGGGAATAAATAAGTTTAATTTGAATCTAGTAAAATATTGTAAAATTTTTCCGATTTTTTTTTCTATACATCATGAATGACACTTTATTTATTCCTGAGCATGCGCTCTTGGCCTTTTCATTTCAATCCTCGGCCGAGTGAACACGAAAATTCCCTCCCACCCCTCCCCTAGATATTGTGGTTGGTTTGAACATTATACCTTGTTTTGTATCTTAAGCAAAGCTATTCGGATACTTTTTGCAGCTGCGTCTTTTTTTTCAATTCCAGATATCGTCATTGCGTTTAAAAACTTGAAAACAAATCAATGGTTGTGGTGATTAGGATAGTTACATTGATGAGAGTGTTCGCACAGTTTTGAAATGTAACCATTTGCTGAGGGATACTGTTGTCTCCCAGGTCCCCCAGCTCTGATATAGTTTGTTGAATGAATAATTTGTGGATGCTTTTGCTGCCAAAAGCTTACGAGTGGCAAGATCGGCGCATGGAGTATGAACATGCAAGTAGCATGTTAACTGTGAATGTTGATATGAATAAAAAGCCATGACAGTTCCGCCATATATATGTTTGAGTAATTTTTTCACATGTCAGAGGTGAAGTTGGATAAAATAAAAATTCAATTTAAGATAAAAAAAAAAAAGGCACAATATCTATTTATAATTTTGCAACACTTGTTCAATATATATGCATTTCGAAATAACGTTCCAAAAATTTTTTACCACAAATTTATCAATATTTCCAAAGTTCTATTTACATCAAGCCGTTCGGACATCAGAAACCTTTTTCGGTTACTGGAGACCAAAATATATTATTATACTTTCATTATAAAAACTGAAATCTGATTGGTTTAGACGCAGTTGATAATCCGTTCTATTACCCTCAGCGTTAGCAACACACCTGGCAACGGGTAACACAACGCATTGTTACATGTGCGTATATTATGCGCGTACGGTTCGCCATAGAATTCACTTCATTTCTATATACAAGCAGTAAAATTTTCTTTAAAATTAAGATATTCAGTATTATAAATTAAATAGTGCCTGTGTGTGTGTGTGTGGGGGGGGGGGGGGGGGGTTAACTGTTGAAATTGACACGCCGAGAAAACCATTGTCAACCTAAGTAAAGCTGTGGTTGACAATGGTTTTCTCGGGGTGTCAATTTCAACAGTTAAACTCCCAAACAGGCACTATTTATATACTGTAGATCTTATGGTTCCTATGATAGGTCTTTAGACTGGGATTGATGTGATTAAATATTGCCGAATATTTGTGACTTGAAAGTTTAATATAAATATATAAATATATGACTTGTTTAATTAGATGTTGAATAATAGATAACAAAAACTCATTTGGACGTTGGGTTACGTAATGAACATCACTTATTTCATTGGTAAATGAGCTAAAATCTTTTGTTCTTCACAATAATTCCTTGCCGGATCTGAAACAAGGATGGAAGATGGACGAAATTCATATGTAGAATATCAATTTCCATCAAGTACTACAGTGCTATGTATTTTAAAGACATTATTGGTAAATATAAAGCGATGCATATACATCTACGAATTTGTGGATTGATATTTAAATAAAACATTTGATATTGATAGGCAAATTATACATGTACTTCCAAAAAGCGTACATTGTCTGTTATTAAAACCTTGTTTGCCATATTGAAATGAAATTCAATGCATTTTATACCTATTCTCATTTACTTTTTGTACAAAGAATTAGTCAACAGTAAACCCTACCATTTTCATTAAAAGGGGTCTTAATAGTATGTTTTAGATGGTTCCTACTTTTCCAAATCATAAATCATTAATTAATCGTTTCTATCGAAAAAGAAAACTAAAACAAAATCTAAACGAAATTGTTTATTGTGATATTTTATTAAAACGCCATCAAATCAACATAACAATCAAAATTACGTAAAATCTAATCGTTGACACCAACTGCCATCAAAAATGAAATAGAAAAAAAATAATTTGTTTGGTAATCGTTTTTCAAATTGTTGTACATATGTAATACCAAATTAATATTTGAATTATGTATTTTTTTTTTTTTACCTTACTCTTCTCTAAATGCAACCTATGTATGATAAAGAAAGAATAATTATCTTGCTGTTTAATCATCCCAATCTCAGTCTCTGGATTCATAGGAGCCGCCATAAGGTCTCCAATATCTTCTTGGCTGGTATCCGTACCAGAAGGCTTCTGATGAGGTAAACGTAGTAACAGCCAGAACCAACAGGATGAAGAAAACAAAAAAAAAGCTAAAGGAGAACTGCATGCATCTTGACAAAACCTATGGAGAAGTTTTTTGTGATCGGCTTCGGCCGATCACTGTTGTGTCCATATGACGCATTCGGCAAATGCTTCCACGTGCGCACACATTGAGCTTGCATAGGTAGTTCTTATAAAAAATTGAAGTTTGGTTAAGTATTTATATAACATTTTATTCAGTTTTATTTCAATTCATTTACCTTAAGAAATGCAAACATACAAAAAACACAGTTCGACCTGTTAATTCAAGAATACACATTTTGTCTCACGCGTAAGAATTTCGATCGAAAGATTCATTCAGTAATGCAGTTGACCTTGATGAACTGACCTCAATCATAAGAAGATTATCCATGAACTGACCTCGATCTATTGATGTTGCATGATACATGTAGTAGCTAGGAAGACGGCTTGATTTATAAACAAGGTTACGTTATCTGATTTTAGAATTTTTTTGTAATTGTTTTAGTCGGAACTTGTTAAAATATATCTAAATTTACATTATACACCACAAAAACCTTTGTTATGCAACAGAGAAGTGTTGTTGCTATGGAAAATTAAGTTGCGTAAAAAATCACACAGAAATTCTTACTTTTTGAAAAGTCCATATCAACGGCAGTTATTTTTAGAAAATTTCAGATTTTATTCAAGTGTCATTAAAGTTAAGGACAAACTTTATTTTTTCTCACCATTGGATTTTAAATATTTATTCATTATAAGTTAATAATATTCATTTAAAGATGCATAAAAGTATTATAATTTTCCTTATTTTTAATCTTGTTACCATAGCAACGGTTCTCAATTTTCATATTCAAATTTATAATTGCACTATCATAATAGTGTTTACCAAAAAATCCAAGATTTGCACTTTTTATTCAAATTAGATGAAGAAAACAGATTTTAGAATTTCTATTTAGTAACCATGGAAACGCTCTAAAAATATGCGTTTCTCCATGAATTTTTTTCTTTCTTTTGAAAAATGACAACTATTTTTAATAATATATTCTACCCTGGAAATCCCAAGTTCTGCACATTACTCACAATATGGTTTCAAATAAGCATTAAAATGCCATTTTTACATCTTTACCCTTGGTTACCATGGCAACGGGACCACATAGCAACAAACAAATGGTGTAAGGCCTTTTTACTCACCAAAGTCTATCAAATTGTCAAGTATGAAGAAAATCCGTGACTATGCGTGGCCACCGAATTTTGATTCTTACATAGAATTGATCTTAACAACTTTTTAAATGATATTTCGGACATTTTTATTAACTATAAGTCACTCCATTACAATGTGATAAATGATTTTAATTTTGTTCAAAATGCATTTGATACCTCTTAAAAAACATATGGATTGTCAATTTTCATTTTTTGATCTTGTAAATAAAGATGAAACTGAAATTAAAACCAATCTGTCGAGATAAGTGAACAAAAATATAATGTTCAGAAACGTTTAAACCATTGTACAAATGATAAAAGCAGTATAGCATAAAAACAAGGCCTTTGACTTAGTCTGAATATTAATGTCGATTAATCTTTGCTGAGGTAAACGTAAAGCATCATAACCAGGTTAAACTAAATTGCATTCACAGACCTAAATTAATTCTTAGGAATTTTATTAGGAAATGTTTTTGGCTAATATCGAATATTATGTGAACAAATCTATTTATTCGATGGAAAATCAATGGAAGTTTCAGTATCATTCCCAAAATCAAAGTGAAATCTTACTTGGATATCATTAATGAAAAATATTGAAATTCTGATGCATCTGGTTATAGAGACGTTAAGAAAGATTACATACCATTTTAGAATGCCCAACCTTTGATTAATGATAGGTTTGTGAAAACAAGTTTGGATAACCTGGTTATGACTCCTTAAGCATTACTGTTATTGTATTCATAAAAGGAAAAAGCTTTCCAATTATATAATAAAAATCAATCCTAGGCCTGATATTTTTGACCGTCGAATAAAAACCCTTCTCTTTCTGTCATGAAAAATTAATATTGCATGAGTTTATATTGGTATCTATAGCCATTAAAAAGGATATACGGCCATCTTTTGACAGTTGTGGGTATCAATATAAAACATGCAATGTTAGACTTAATTAAAGAAAGAGCATGGTTTTTGATTGACGGCTTAAGATATCAGGAATGTTACTTGTTACGTGCGTTTGAAAATAAAAATGTCAACATTTCTTAAACTGGCTTGTTTCTAACCAAATTTGATTTAGACTGTTCTCAAAAGTTAAAAAAAAAACCTCAAAAATATGACGGTTTACATGTTGTTTTGTATGCAGCTAACACATTCAAGAGCAGAATAATGCCTTTTTAAACACTTACAACTGCGCAGCTACGGAATTTAATTAAAGATTTAAATATCTGAAAAACTGTAAGAAGGTTTTCAGTGTCCACTCTTCAACCATTTGTTGAGAAAAATGTCAAAGCTTGCTTATTCAAGTTGTTACTTTGTCTCAAAAGAGAGTACCCTATTCTTAAAATGGGTATCAGCAAAAATCACTCGCAGGAAATATCTTTGTTTCAAAAAAACATTGATGTTCTATTTTCATCGAAATATTTAAATGATTTTTAGACAAATACTTTTCTAGACCCAAAACCCACTTCTAAAGAGAATTAAATCTTATTTATACTCATAAAATAAAAACCCATTGGATCTGGTATAAAGATTCATCTGAAGATTGTTTTGAGTTGACATTTATTTTTTTTTATGAAAATATAACGTCAATGTGCAAGTTCCTATGGACTGGAATTTTCTAGTTCTAAAAACAGATCCCATGCCGACTGATAAAAATGGGGTACCCTATTTTGAGGCAAAGTTACTACATTATTATGCAAGACTAACCCTTTTTCTCAACAAATGGCTGTAGAGAGACAGCAATGGGTACCATTGTTATTTTTCAGATTTTTAAATCTTTAAAATAAATCTGCAGCTGCGCAGTGCTACAGCTGTTCTAAGTTATTAAAAAGGCATTTATCTGTTTTTGTATGCGTAATTTAAATACGAAACAACATGTAGAACCTCATATTTACTGGGTTTTTTTTAAAGCTTTTGACAACAACTTTGGCCAGTTTAAGCGGAAACAAACCAGTTCAAGAATTTTTTTTTACATTTTTATTTCTAAATGATGGCCACACATCCCCATTTATTGTAAACAATTAGTTAATTAATACCGTTTAAATTGTGATTCATATTACATGTAAAAAATGCAAACAATCCTATTTCACTTAACT